>NC_053488.1:41949961-42036907 GCF_015227805.2 Hirundo rustica
TCTAGAAACAGCTAAGGTTTTGGAAAACAAAACACTCTACTTAGATTTAGAAGAGGACAGAGAAACACCTGAAAAAGTGCAAGATCTTCAGCAATTGGCTGATAAAAGAATGATAAAGCATAAAAATAAATTCAAATATTTCAACATGCTCTTTCTAAACTACTTTTCCTTCAAGACCCCATATACAAATATTTTAATTGCTAAAATAATATTATAGAAATATACAGGCATTTGAACAGCGAGGAACAAGCAATAACTTATTCTTGAGCACAACTAAATAACAAGATCTACTTAATGAAAATTTATTAGACCCGCCACCCAGCTGGATAGATTTTCTAAACATTTTTTTTTCCTATCCTTTGAGACTTCAAGCCCTAGGGGCAGTTTTCTTCATTAGTTTATTAAGTGAGTATGATATTTAAATAATAATTCTGTTGTTCCTAATTTTAATCTGCTTAAATTGAAGTTTCCAGGATTTCAATCACTTCTCAATTATTGCACTAAAAATGCTAATTAAGTAGATTACAGACAGTATAGATTTTACCTCAGGTCCACACAATGTTTTAGTTACTAAAAATAGCATCCCAATTTTTAGTAAACACTTAAAACTTTTTCTGAAAAGCAGAATAATTGGACACCGTGTTTCACAGATATTCTATGGAGTACAACATTAGCCTGTAATGGTATAATTGCACATATAGGAAACACAAACACATAACATATATGTAAGAATGATAAAATACATAGATATAAAACACTGCTGCAGTGAAATTTAAGTAAACCACAGCTGGTTAAATCCTATCAGTAAAGATGCATAATTTTTTACAAACAAATAGAGCAAAACATTTTCATCTTGACAGCATGCTGTTTCTCCTACATGTTTTATGTTATTTCTCAAATTCAGAAAGACAGCCTTTGTTATAATGGTATTTATCTAATATACATATCAATATACTGAGAAAGACATCTCTTCTTCAGTTTTTAATCTAGAAGTCACACATAGGCCCTGACTGCCAAAATTACAAGTTACAAAAAAACTTTATATTTAAGAACTAGCAGATAAATATACCAAAACCACTTAACAGTGCAAAATACAAGCAATTGTACAGAAACTCATCATAATCAATGTTTTCACTCTTGTTTTTGCTTTTCCATCCCTCTTCATATAACAACTGGAAACTCAGAGGGAAAAGCAAATTTTAACTTTACACTTCAGAAACATCTTGAAGATAATGTGTACTTCTGGAGTCAGTGACAGACAGAGACATGATTAATTTTAGTACCTGTTATTTCTTCACCATTTTTTAAAAATTGCCTGAAGTGTTCTAGGAAGGAAAGCTTTGAATCACCTTTGAATTAGTGATGGCCCTAACAGCTCCCACCTCTGTTATCACCTTGTTAGTTGAGAGCAGCTAACATTAAACATTTAAAGTACTGAGAAGCAGTTCTAATTTTCCCACAATCCTGTGTGATACAGCACACTAAATTCTCAGATCTACAAGCAGCACCATGCACAGGTTTATTTGCAGGGGAAAGAAAATAAATATTTGAAAGATTCAGTGCTTCTTGACTATTCAATTGTTCTTTGATTTGCTTGTTTGGAGTGGGGAGGTAGCAGAGTTGAGAATGGATTGCGGGGAATAGTTGGCCTATTTTTTCTCAGCTAAACTTGTTAGACGGTGAGAATTGTTGAAGTTTTTTCGGAAGATGAATCAATAGACAGAGAACTGGCAAGTATATCATATGAGATACTGCGCTGGTTTTGGCTGGGGTAGAGTTAATTTCCTTCACAGTACCAAGTATGGGGCTGTGTTTTGGGTTTGTGCTGAACACAGAGTTGATAATACAGAGATTTTTTTGTTATTGCTGAGCAGGGCTCACACAGAATCAAAATCTTCTCTACTTTTTGTACTGTCTCAACGGCGAGGAAGTTGAGAATGCATGGAAGGCTGGGAGGAGATACAGCCAGAATAGGTGACCCAAACTGACTAAAGTGATACCCCAGACTGTATGGCATCATGGTCAGCATACGAAACTGGGGGAAGGGGGAGGAAGGGGCAGGGAGGGAACATTGGGAGTGATGTCATTTGTCTTCCCAAGTAACCATTATCTGTGATGGGGCCCTGCTCTCCTGGAGATGGCTGAACACCTCCCTGCCTTGGTTTACTTTGCTTGTGTATGTAACTTTTGCTTTTTCGATGCATAGAATTACAGAATTTCAGAACATTCTGAGTTGGAAAAGACCTATGAGGATCATCAAGGTTAGCTTTTCTCCATGCACAAGTTTTCTTTACCCTTCCTCATCTTTACCTGCTGATGAGGTAAGCACTGAGTAGCAATGTTTGGCTTGGTTGATGTCTTTGGTAAAAATACCACAGACCTCTAAATATACCACAAACGATTTTTTTGTGGATTTTTTTCTAATGCAACAGAGAAATGTCTGAAAGGAATAATGAACTTGAGCTTTGTACCTCATATACAATGATAGAAACACACATTATTTTGTGAGACTTTGGCAAGTCATCTTAGTCAAAAGTTGTCTTTCTTGTGGATGAATATAGATGTAGGCTTACATACTCTTATGTAGGAAAGAACAAAAGCAGAATGGCCATGCATGAATATTTATGAAGACATGAAGAAGTTAGCGCTTCCTCTGGAACTTCTGACTGGCACTTAATCAAAATACAGAATGTCTTAACTTACACAGCAACTGTAATAAATAATTAACATATAACCTACTGCATTTTCTTCATGTGGTTGATTCTATCATACTTTGAGATTGTCATTACTTGTTGCTCACTTTCCTCCAATCATGAGTCCTCCAATCACAACTAAGTTTGCTCCATCCATCCTGCTGACTGGGCTCAGGGGCAAGTGTATTAATACGAATTTTAAAGCCTGGAGTACTGAGATGTGAATTGTTGATTATACTCAGTGTAATCAATCCAAGGTTTTTCTGTGAATTCTAAGCCTTTAAAGTCTGGGGGAAAAAAAAGGAAAAAAAAAAAGAAAAAAAATTTTTTTTCTTCTGGTATTAGTTTAGGTTTGATGTTGATACAAGTTTTTGATGCTACTGTACAAACAACATGCCAAATATACCAGAGATGTCTGTAATGTTTTATTCATATAAATAATGGCCCAGAGATGGCTTGATCTCTGATGAGGTCTTCACTGCTCTCTCACAGCAGAGGTAGATGATAATAAACAGAAAATAAATATTAAAGAGGCTAAAAGAAAATTAAGGAAGTGACTACGTTCTCCTCCCCTCCAGTTCACATCAACCACAAACTAACAGTAAATGAATTACATTTTAAATGAAATTTGTTTTGATAAACAGGCCTTTAATATATTTTCAATGCAATTCCATAAAATTGTCAGTTAGTCTATGGAACTGCTTGGAACCAATGATTAATATCAGAATGATATTAATTTCAAAATTAATATACAATGTTTTCCTTGTAGCAAGTAATCCCTTCCCAGGGGATAACACTTGTATGATGACTTGCATCTGATGGTATAATTAAGGAATGTGTTCATTCAATCCTCTATTTGAAAACTTCAGTTTCATTAACAGTCATTCTCTGTCAGCTTTAGAGAGGTCCTCTAATCTAGCATTAACAAGAAATTCCTGTAATATACAATAAAATCAATAGCAATTAGAATAGTAGTAGTAGCAGCAGTAGTAATAATAATAATAAACATTTAGGTATTTATAGAAATTGTGATCATCATAGTTCACATGTGAAAATCCAAATCCATAAAACCTTCTGTAAAACTGGGGAGTTTTAACACAGAGGCGTAGATATGCAGAAGTGAGAACTTGCATAGAAACTCCCCAATTCCTATTTATTTCTGTTCATTGTAACAATTTCCCTTAATAATTTTTAGTCACAGCTGACTTGATGTGTATAGAGGGTTTAATTATGTTTTCTGTAACACTTCCGTTTTAGAGAGTTTTAAAAGAAAACCCTGTACCTACTGGAGTACCAATTTCTAGCAGGTTCTTAAGTGATGATTTAGTAACTTGTTGATTTACAACAGTAGAGACAGTTACCAATATAATAAAAGTGTCTCATTGCGCCAGTGGAAAAAACTTCCAGCAATACTTGCTTTAATCTTTCACTTAAAACTCACACTTGACCTTACATAATTACTTGCTAAGGCTGTGCACTTCAAATTTCTTTCAACTACACTGGAAGTGCAATTCTTTGGGGGGAAGAAAGTATAGGAAAGCTCTAAGCAGTACTACTACAGAAGTTTTAAAATATTCAAAATTTCAGCACCAATTATTAGTTCTTTTGGAGGGAAGTATCAGTGCTAATTTTCCGGGGAAACAAACAAACCACAAAATAAGACCCTAGAAATAAAATTTCATATTTTAGATTATAAAGTCTGTTAGCTCCTGACAACCTAAGAACTTCAAAATCATTTTATTCAAAACAGGAATATTGTAATTTCTTTAAGACAGAAATAATTCTGAACACATCAATCTTCGATCTATGAAAGTTTCTTTGGGCAACTGACTTAGTAATATTACCAATGACACTTCAAGATGACATTTAAAGGTCTTTAATTTTGTCTTTTCTTACTGGCCGCTGGCCTTAAAGGCAAAGTAAAACTTAAGTATTCAGGATCTTACTATAGAAAGAACCATAAAATTAAAACAAGAAAAATATATTAATATAGAGGAAAAATTAAAATCCCATCATATTGTCTTTGATGACTGGCAGCCTACTGGAAAATCTAGTCATCAAAATTCATTCAAAAAAATCAAACTTTACCTGGTTTTGTAAATGTGTTTAAGTATATTTATGTGAATAGTAGTAGAAGCACCTACTGAAAAAGATTTCAATTCCTGTTTAACATGACAAGAAGAAAGGAGTAAAGTAAGTTCAAGTAGGTAAATAATGTATCCTGAATGGATCTAATCAGTAATTAGGAAAACTCTTTTCTTCTACGGTAATTTTTTGAACTGTAACACACTAACAAAATTCATACCACGGTACTTCAAATATAAACTGTCACTTCTAAAACAACCTACCTCTCCTACAGAAAATTTCACTTCCAAAACAATATATAGAGAGACTTTTTTTCCCAGATTAGATATTTAAAGTTAATATTAGTCTGGCCAAGGTCTCTCCATAGGTTATTGTTCATTGTTTAATTTAAATAATTTAATTTATTCTTCCCATAATAACATCTTGTCTGTAGCATGGGTAGAGTTCTTGTATTTTCAATTCAGATAAGTGTTTTGCCATAGTAGTTCGAATTTATTCCTAAATAAAAATATTTTGCATTTATAAACAGTAGCATATACGTGAAAAAATCTGTTCATTCAGTTCAATCATTTGACACAGGATTTTGCCCTGTTTTTGAGACGCATCTGAGAAAGTCAGTAGTAAATGTATTTTATACTTGATTTGTTTTATCCTTCATAATTCTGTATCGGAAAGAAGTTTGAGCCTCTTCCTCAAACCTTGCTTCCTAAATTGTAAGAGTGACCTCTAGCGCTTTACTGTTTTGCCGTGTGATGCAAGTCCTTTTTGCAATGGTTTTAATATGCCTCCTTGTAAGCAACTGATTTAGTTTCGTGCATAGTGCCAAATGCTATTAATGTGCAATTCAATTATCATGGTCTTGTGAAAACTGATGTATTCACAAACGGTACAATGCAGAATGATGAAGAGAATTAAAGCTGTGACTGGATTGCAGCAGGGTGTTTAACAAGAGGAACTTAGTATTCATGTTTAGGGCTACACTATGCACTTGAGTATCAAATGAGATATCATTACTGAATGACAGCACAAGATCATTTCGGTGCTGCAATGTGAATGTCTGGCTCATGGGAGCATATTTAGTTTACAAACCATCCATATGCAAAACCCTAGGCTATAGACCCACTGAGTACTTCAAACTTCTCTGCCATTGCTCAAATGTTTCCAGGGAGCTGTCCTCTGCCACTGGGCTGTAAGGTTATTCCTGAACATTCCTCATTGCTTTGGCATGCACTTTCTTCCCATAGAAGCATTACTTCAGCCCTTCCCATTCCTGTGGTGCACAACCAGTGCCTGAACAGGAAGGGGAGAAAATATGTTCTGTTCAGGTTATGAGAATCTGGTATTTAGGCTACTGCACTGCCACAGAACACAAAATGAAATCCTTCAGCTTGTTGAAGCTGGATCAAATGGAACAAGAATAATTCAGTTCAATTACTGAATTGTAAAAGCCCTGAGAATTAATTTCTTAGTATGTTTTTTCTTTTTTAATTTAAAGATAATTAACCCAATTCAACACTGGAAACAGAGGTTTTCAGATACATATATATATGTGTGTGTATCTATCTGTCTATGATTTGCCTCCTAGGGAACAGATTGTCCTTAAAACTGTAATCATAGTCTTTAATTTGTGATACCACTCTACTGGCTAAAAAAAAAAAAAAAAAAAAAAAAAAAAAACACAAAACCACAACTTTCTATTGTAACTGTTAGCATTCTCTTCTGTAGTCATGCATGAACAATACTCTCTAAGCAATCAATGCAGAAACCTTAAAGGCTTGCTATCCACATTTTTCCTTGTTACATTCTACTGCTTTTGAACAGCATTGTGATTGCCATTAAAACTGAGCGCCAGCTTAATCCAGGATATGCAGATAGCAGCTTTCAAAATTTTCAAATGCTAAAACCCACTACACAATAGAAACATTGCACAAAAGAAGTCTGCCAGTAATTTCCATGTAAGACACAATTCCTTGGAAAATATTGCACTTCAGAAGAGAAAACAAAGATGAAAATACGGCTAAACATGCATCCCTTAGCAAAATGCTGCTTTCAGATACTCTTATACAGTAAGCTTTATAAACAACATTCGGTACATAGACTCGTGACAAAAATCTATAGAAGAGTTTTAGAACATTTTCAGGCTTGCAGTTTGCTGTCATGATTTCGAGGCATAAACGTTTGTCTCAAAAATTATTTTTTTTCTAAATGCAAAGAAAATATCCCAGAAGTTTTCAACACACTCTGGATTGAGTTTTAAATCATATGCAATACTTACATTTATTACCTGCCACTGCCAGACGCTGGTGATGAACAGACAAGAGAAAGAGCAGCTTCAAGATTATTTCCGTGACAGAATCCATGTTCACAATTCACTGAGGCACCCAAAGAACCAGAGTATTAGGAAACAGCTGTGCTGTACTTCAGTTCTGCTCCTGCCTCTTTCCCAACCGCCTCTCTCCGCCTCTTCTCTCAGAGCTTCCCAGGGGCCAGATACCTCAGCCAAATGAGCTCCTCATCTCCCGGCGCACGCACGCACGCACACCTCCGGATCTGCTTCTCACTCTCGCAGCAGCAAGCCCTGAGGAGCAGGAGCGAGAATCTCCGCCGCGCTGCCACAGAGGCACTGGGGACTGCGGCGGCAGCCCCGCTCCGCACACCGCTGCCGCCGGCGACCCGCGCGGCGCGGCGCGGCGATCGACCCCCTGGCGGCGGCAGGTGGGAACCGAGCGACCCCGCGGGGGCGGCGGGGCGGCGCGGCGGCGCGGGAGCGAGCGCCGCCGGCCGCGCTCTGCCTGCCCGGCGCTGCCCGCGCTCCCTGTCTGGGCCTCGGCACCGCTGGCTCTGCGTGCTGCCGAGCCTTTCCAGGCGTGCTAATTTTTCTTCCTTTTTTTTTTTTTTTTTTTTTTTACACTTTCAGCTGCAAAAGGGTTTCAGTTCTGCTCTTAAAGGAAAGCGATTTGCCTGTAGCAGGGAACCTCAGCTCGCGAGTAGAGCGAACAGCCTGCCTTTACTTGGGAAGTGAGTGATTGACTGCCCCTTAGAAAAAGGCACCACCACTGTCCCTGGAGGGCTTTATCGCTATTAATGCTGACATTAAAGAATTACATTCTCAAGTCCTAAGAGTAAACACCTAAGCATAATACAAACATATGATTGTGCCTGGCTTTAGCCCCTAAATAGCACACAGAGCATTTTGCTTTCTATACTTTGACAAAGCTCTCTTTAAACAGTCCTATTGCTTGTGCTTGAGAGATCGCTTCACTTGAGAAAGAGCTTCAGATTAATTTTAAGTCATTATACTCAAACGATGTCCTAACAACGTGTGGTTTTGATTTGGGGTTTGTTTTGCTTTTGTTGTGTTTGGTTTGTTTTGGGTTTTTGGTTGGTTGCTTGGGGTTTTTGTTTGGTTTTGGTTTTGTTTTTGTTTTGTTTTTTTAGAACAGGCTGAATTACTGTATGTGGTAACTCTAGAGACTTTATTTCTCTATTATTTCAAGTGTGAGAAATTTATCTGCATGCTAGCAAACTCATGACATTAGTGAAGATAAAGGGATTAAAGGTCCTTCATTAAAGGACCACATCTATGGCCCCATCCCTGCTGCTTCTGCAGTGTTTACACTGTGTGAACTGTCTGTTTTGGCAGAAATTACTATGACAATACACTATGACAGAACTGCGTGCCTTGTGACTATGGGGTGTATAAAAAGCAGACATAGCACTTGTATATTCAGGCCAGTGGTCCAAACTTCGTGTTCCTACTCCACTGCTGAAAGGTCTAGCAGCTCCTATATACCAACAGGATTTTCCATCCTGAGTGACGTTGCTGTCTTTGAGCTAGACACTAGGTTCAAGGTTGCTGACTGTCCTTCTTCCATGTTGCTGAGACTATAGAATTTTATGCAAATTACCATGTAGAATTGTTTGGCGTTAACAATAACTGTGGATTAGACATGAAATGTGAATTATGCTCCCTAAGATTCTGAATTTTTGTTGATTATTTAAATCAGCTTCCTCACTCCTTGAAGGATGCTCTTATTCATCTACAGAAGTAGTAGTAAAATATGTTCTGGTTGCATGCTACCTAAGCCAGACTGTGTTAGGTATAATAAAAATGTATTTCAGCTCAGCTAAAACAACTAAAAATAAAAATTTGAAAGGTGATTAATGCAGGGTTTTGTTACATTCTTTTAAAAATAGCAAATCATCATGATTAAGAAATAAAGGCCTATTTCTAAATTGCTATATTGGGTAGAGATGTTCAAGTTAACAAACTGTTTTGTAGCTGGCCTTCCACTTCTCCATGTCAACTTTTATTTGAATGAAAATGCATGGAGAAACTGTACTAAAGATTATGTGAATCATAACCTGCTTTCTAGCTCTCCTAAATCATCCTTTAAATTCTACATTCTGTTTCCAGAGTTTAGTACAACCAGAGTCACTTGTCCAGAAGCTGAATTTCTTTGCTATATAGTTCCTTGAGTTAATATTGACCTTCTAACTAAATTAATATGAGCATAAAAATGTTCCATGTGGCGCATCCCATCTCTAAAGGATATCCCATGAGATAGTCCTTGACTCTGCAGCTAGACAAAATTTCATGCTTAAAAATAGGACAAATACCACATAAAATCTTGGCAAGGACTTTCAATGTAATGATGTTCTTTAGGATTAGCTCTAAGATCCCCAGGGCTTTAAATCAGGAAGAATTATTATTCTGGTAATGTAATGCAAAATCAGTAAAAAGGCCAATGCCATTGTGGGTAAATATTGTCTTATAAAATAGCTTACAGTCACCAAAAAGGAACATCCAGCAGACAAAGGTCATAGGATTTTCTGCTTATTTTTGGAATTAATTGCATGCAAATATACACATGGATATAATGTACTTTTATAATTATGGAAAAGCCAGTCTTAGAATAAAATGGTATGCCAAAATACGTACATATGTTTTTGTTTGGACAGACAGAATCACAGAAATCTATGCAGTATGTATCTGGAATATTAAGATAGTCATTTATTTATCCAGGGATGAATGTATGGTATCTGGCACTGGTAAAGTGCAAAAAAAAAAAAAAAAAAAAAAAAGCATAGCTTGACTTACACAGATTATTGCAACCTCCTCTTTGTTTCTGCATCATATTTTCCTCCTGCATCCATGATATATTTCTGCTCACATAATCTTATCTCTGTATGGCAGCATCTTGTTTGCCATTTCTCTTCCAGTGAAGAGACTTCCAGTGTCCAGACTTTTCACTAATTTCTGAGGTCTCTTTGTGGAACTCAGATAAATCTTTCAGTTTCTTACAAGCGTCTTCACCTATTGTAATTTTTAAATTTCCTCCACTCTTCCAGTGTTTTGTTTTTATTCTCATATCTTGCTTTTGAGATTTCCCCCAAACACCAAAAAATTAACTAATTTTATTTGCCTTTGAAATGTAACATTATGACCACTTGATTTGATAGAGGATCTTTCCCTGTTGATCTTCATATACGTATTCTTTAAAAAATTTGCAAGTTCCTCAGAACAACTGTGTCTTGTTACAAATTAATCCTTACAGCTAAAACATATGCAAAATCTAGTTGTTCAAAACTTGAATTAGTCAATCTGGGTATTGCCAGCCTTCATTCACAAATGAAGGACCTTGTAGTGAAGTCCTTTTTCTTGGTAGACAAAAACTAATAGAAATTATTCCTCTTTAAAATTATTTACACTGTGACTTTTTGTCTATAAAGAAAAAACACTTTTAAACACATGCTAACCATACTCCTGGTACTATTGTGATCTGCTTATTAATTGTAAACCAATTTTTAAAAAGGACAGTTATAAGCACTTTCTTCTGCTTCTGGTACAAAATCCACTTTAGAACAGGACAATTGTTTGCAGTGTATCACAGTTATTCACTACACATTATTTAATAACAACTAAATATTAATTTGCTTGCAAATCACTAAAATAGAAGTAAGAAAAGTCAACAGCATATATACAGGCTGACTGAGAATATTTGTTTTATTCCTCCCCAGTAAATTCCTCATTCAAATACATCAACCAAATTAGACATTAGATATTCACTTACTACTTTCCTCACCTCACCTTCCACTAATTCAGCTTCATGAAGCCCACATTTACTATTCAACTAGCAGTGACACTGCCACTTTATTTCAGGAGACTAGAAAGAAACATAAAAATTTTAAACGTTTATGTTCATCATTTCCTATTCAGTTTTCTTGGTCCCCTCGTCTGCGTCACGGCCTTGGTTAACCCTCCTTCTGGTGCCACCTGCTGCAGTTGTTTTGGTATTACAGGTTTCCCTTTAGAGCATCCAGTCGTATAATACAGCTGGAGAATGTATCTTTTTAATGCAATCGAATTCTTTCATGATCATGTAAAATCTGTTTTCCAGTACTATTCCCAACCTTGCAGAAAAACACTGCTGTAATTGTTTGCAGAGACTGCAGAGAGCAGAAATGCGCAGACAAATATAAATCAAAAATAAATGAGCAGAACCACATAAAGCCAGGTACACTTATAATGATAGTTGTACTGTTGTTAAGCCATTTTTAAAGAAAAAATAAAAATCATATCCACATGATACTACCATGTGTATTTTTTAATCATAGATTTCTATATAGTAGGTATGACATAGAGTAAAAATTGATTTTCAGAAATAAGGGTAGCATAACTACTAATTGTACCAATGTTTTGGTTTTTTGTTTTGGTTTGTTATTTTCCAGTAGGGTCAGGATAGCACAAGTTATCTTATTGCAAAGCTGCATATTTCCTTTCAGGCAGTATTTGTTAAAAAGGAAGGGGATGGAAGTCGTCTGTGTCATTTTACCTCTTATTGCCACTACACTTATTGCACCTACACTAATGACTTCATTAAGGATTTATAACCTATTTTTTTCTCAGACAAGACACAGAAGACAAACAAGAACAGACATGGCTCCATGCATCTACAGAAGAATTCATGCCTTTAACACTGTTGTAAATCTGTTTTGGAAGGTTGTAAAAAATGTATGGCTACACAGAGAGTTCTTTTGCTAATGCTGACTGACCATTAAGGTTTTTAACTGAAAGGGTGCCGTGAACTTTTTTCAGGGACAACTTTTTTCAGGATTTGTGAAAATGCTTCCACTCTAGCCTTTGTGAGCCTTCTCATTTCACAGGCAAAAATTTTATTATTTCCATTGTAAATACTCTGCGTGTTGTAGCTCCCAACACAGGAAATAAACTCAGGGTCCTGAAAAATGAACTTACACACAGAATCATAGCATCTTTATGGCTGGAAAAGACCTCTAAGATGATCACATCCAATCATTACCTCAGCATTGACATCTATGCTATTAAATCCTGTCTACAAATCCCACATCCACATGCTCCCTAAATTCTTCCAGGTATGGTCACTCCATCATTTCCTAGGAAGGCTTTTACAATGTCTGACCACGCTTTCATCAAGCAGTTATTCTTAATACCCAATCTAACTCTCCCTGACACAATTTGAGGCCAAGAGGCCAACCCCTGGGAAAAGAGGCCAACCCCTGCCTGGCTGCACCCTCCTTTCAGGCAGTTATAGTGATAACGTCTCCCCTGAGGCTCCTTTTCTCCAGGCTAAACACTCCCAGCATACTCAGCCACGCTTCACAAGACTCGAGCTCCAGATCCTTCCCAGCTCCGTTGCCCTTCTCTGGACACGCTCCAGCATCTCAATGTCTTATTGAATCAAGGGGCCAAGAACTGAACAGGGAATTTGTGGTGTGGACTCACCAGGAGCCAATCACTGTGCTGATGCAGGCCAGGGTGCCATTGGCCTTCTTGGCCACCTGGGCACAGCTGGCTCATGTTCAGCCTCTGTTGACCAGCATCCCCAGGTTCTTTTCTGCCAGGCAGCTTTCCAGCCTCTATGCCCTCAGCCAGTAGCACTGCCTGGAGTTGGTGTGATCCAAGTGCAAAACACATCACCTTGTTGAACCTCATGCTGTTGTCTTCATTCCATTGATCCAGCCTGCCTGCATCCTTGGCAGGGCATTCCCACACCCCTGCAGATCAAGACTCCTGCCCAACTTCGTGTCAACTGCAAACTTAAAAAAGATGCATTCCTTTCCCCTGTCCAGTTCATTGATTAAACAAACATTAAACAAAACTGCCCTCAAACATTTTTCTAAATATTAAATATTTAATAGTGACAATATGAAGAATTTTAGTAACAACAGTAATAATAACAACAATAATAATGAAAACACAACAGTGTTTGGTAAGTGTTTTTAATGTCTCATATGTTACATAGGTATTTTTTAAAAGGATGTTATACAAAGTAATTTGTAGAAATAAATATGTGAATAATAAAATGAAGCAAGAAAACAGTACTGAAGGACTTGACGTTAAGGTGCTTTGGTGATTCTGTTCCTAATTAGACCATGTCTTGAAGGATAGAATATCTAAAGGCATGGAGATTAGAAAAGCACAGTGAAGGCATAACATATAATATGGATTTATCAAAGGCAGATCATAGTATGCAAAGCTCATAGTTTTGATATCTGATTCCTTCCTAAGGGAAGAATATAAATTCTTCATATTGATGCATATGAATATGATATTGTTATTATGTTTCTTTGATAATGTAAAAAAGATGGAGGATAGCAAAGCACATGTACAATGGAAAGGCAATAAAGTAAGGTGGAAAAATGTCATTTATGTATAAGCCTTGCATAATGTATTCATTCATGGCTATGGTGCAAATAGCAGGAACATGCTGGTGGGGCCTATAATTTGGGAGATTTTTAGGAAAATACACTCTGTTGGAAAGGTAACACGCAGATGACCTTCCCAAAGAAAAGTTGGACAATATGCAATACTAAAATATGCAAAAATGTGCATTATCTGAGGCTAATATTGATGACACCAGCTGTAAATTACTTTTTTAGTTGGAAGCACAAGATCCTAGCTGAATCAGCCAACTCTGAGATGAGTATAAGCTTAGCTTGAGCCACAAAAAAAATATATAGATCAGTCAGGACCTGCACAAAGAAGCTAGCTGAACTGGGAATGGAAAAAGAGCCAAAGGGTCTAGCTAGAAAGGAACAAGGGATCCAGAGACTCCCTGTGCCATGCTGCATACTAGTGTTTAGAAACATGAATTTGAAAATCTTCAAGAGTGGTGAAGAGCCAAGAACCCAAGATCCATGGATTGGGATGCAAAACCCCAGATGTTCTGCAAATCTTTTCAAATATTGGTACAACTTTTGCTTCCTTTTCCAAAGGAGTCAAGTGAATCTTGAAGACTCTGGGCGGTGACTTCTACTTGATATAGATTCCTGTGGCTGGTCTCTCTCTCACGGAGTCCTCCAGATCCATTCTTGCCTTGGCTATCTCAAGAGAGAAACCACATTTGGGAGGATTTTTCCTTAGGGCCCCAAAAACCAGGAGTGGCCAGGAATCTTTCCCTTTGGAGAGAGAGCAATACCTCGTCGATGGCAAAGGAAGGTCAGCACTTGATCCAGGGGGAAATCAGGGCTTTATTCAATCGTTCTTCTGTGGCCCTGCCCCCGCCTGGGTCAGGAGCCCCTTCTCTGTCCCTGAGCCAAGAGGGCAGGCAGCCCGCATGTTCTGGCTTATATCCAGGGAAGGGGCTAGAGGCAGGGACAAGCCACTACCCAGTCAGGGATAAGGTAGGAGTGGAACAGGGTTGGATTACATTCCAGTGTGGGAGAATGGGCAGGGAAAAGGGTGAGGGACAAACCTTAGGATGTTACATTTTCCAGGGGAACAGGGGAATACAGAAGAAACCATTACAAAACCCAATATAAAAATTAAATACAATATAAACCCAAATAATACACAGCAACAGATTCCTTCAGCAGAAACAGAGAATTAAGAATATTTTCTTTAGTGCTTTATGAAGACTAATTTGGATCATCAGTGCTTGGGTTGGTATAATTCTCTTCTCAACCAGCATTCCCTGGGCTTCACATAGGGAACTTAGTTGCCTAGCTGAAATCTGGAGATGTCAGGTGAAGCTGCTTGCTGTAAAGTTGCTTGCTGTAATCATGCCCAAGGATACAGCTACAAACACAGGTGCAAATAAGACTACAAAGCATCTTGCCTGGAGCTCCATGATGTCTGTCTACCCGATATATGAAAAGTGAAGCTCTGCTCTGTATTTTTCTGTTTAAGATATTTCCTGTATTTCTTTCTATATCAAGCCTAGATTTCATTGCCAAGACTGCAAGTGTCATGAAACTATCATTTCATAATGAGCCTGGGTTTATTTCTCTATGCAAATGACAAGTCTTCTTGAAGTAGGAATATACTCTCCTTGAAGAAGGAATATTAGGAAGGTAAACATGAATAAGTTGTTTATGTAACTTTTTTTGGACTGTATAAAAATCAGCACTACAAGAATTTAGTTATATGTAATTATTTCATGTTCAAAATCTATCAATTCAGTGGAAAGCAGTCAAGTGTTCAGTTGTTATACAACAGAAGATGTATCTGTCACAAGCCTTATTTCCACCATGTTAGGAGAAAAAGGCATATAATATGTCTTCTGTATATTAATTTGTGTGAAATTGTTCATTTGGCAACAGAATTAGGGTAGAAATCTAGTGCTTTGTTGAAGCAATGTGTAGCAGAGAGATAATGCCAAAGAAGGTAGTAAACAGGTTTCTGCAAGTTGGACAAGATCAAAAATACAGTACTCAGCTTTTTCAAAAATGTGACTATCTGAATTGAATGGGTAGGTCTCACCTGCATTGTCAGCACTAAGAGTAAGCTGCAAATAGCCAATGTTTCATTGATCTGGACTGCATTTTACAAACCAGGGTCAGACTCTACATACTGTAGGTTAACTGTTGTTGACACTGTTCAGTGCATTGAAACATACGCACAATTCTCTGAAGGGAAATTATTTAATTCCTTTTCCCCTCTCTGTTTAGATATTATTTTGCAGGCATCAGAAAAGGGAAAATCGCTCTACTCTGTATAATCTTATTTCCTTTTCCTCTGTTATATGCCTATGGGGATTATATGCAAAGTATCCAGCCTGAATTTTTATATATACCTATATATGTATTAGTAATATAAACATCACATGATACAATGAGCAATACTTAATATACCAGAGCCTAGCTGGTAAATATGATCATTATCTCTTCAAGGTGTAAGATCGCTTTGGAGGTGTGTTTCAGGTAGGTGGTTTCTTTATTTCATTGTGAAACTGACACTGAGAGGGAGAGGCATTTGGGACATCAGCAGTGAAAGAAAGATTAGCAACCATATGAGTAGTTCTCCCCATCCATATCAGTGAACAATCAAGCTCTTGCAGAGGCAGTTTCATTTTGAATGTAAAATGAGTAATTGTCTTGTCTGATGTTCTTTTATATAAAACTGAAAGAAAAAAATTTTTTTTCTTGTGCTTTTTTATTATTACAGACTTGACTGGACAAAGTCACTCACTCATTTACACTGCCTTTTTTGCTGAATAATGCATTAAGGACCCAGACCAGCACTTGTCTGAGAATGAGAAATCCTTGGGAATTATGTTTTTCAGTGTTTGATCTCAAGGGAAATCTCATGAGATACAACATCTCAAAGCCCTGGAATGACAAACAAGCAAATGAATCAGAGGTGCCTAGCTTTTCCCAGATTTTACTCCATTCTTACTGCCAGCAAGGCTTTTCACACAAGATTGGAAAAAAACCTAAGAAAAGCAAATAACCAGTAGTTTTAATACACAGTGCCATGTAGTATTGTCCTGTTTGCTCTTGTGTTCAATATTTAGCCTCTGCACACTAACCTTCCTCCTCATTCTGAAGGCAGCACTTGTCTTTATGTATGCATTTTTTCATGCCATACTGCCACAGCAGTTTCCTTGAAACAATGTTAATTTCTGAGTCCAGACTGGCGTGTTTTGAAGCAAGAACTAATACTCAACCTGAAAGCACTAGAGCGTCCACTAAACCTCATACATTGCAAAGCAGAGGAATGTCTTGAAAGGAGTGCTGCAGAGGCTAAGCATCTGTATCTTTGCATTAGGAATCAAGATTCCCATCAGATCCTCACACTTGATGCAATTACAGGGAAGCTTATGTTCTTTAGGCCTTCCATTCTCCCATTTATCCCTCCTGAAACAGTAGATAATGACCTGTGTTTTCCACAAACCGAGGTTTAATATTGATCTTTCTCTGTGCTTTTCCCATAGAAGGGAACAATTTGTCTGTAATATAACCTTGATTGAGCTTTGTGTGCCCCTGTCAATATCAGCAATACTGCTAGTGCAGTTAAGAACTAAACAGAGTTAGGAAACATGCAGATTTTATGGTAATGTAGAAGAAAGGAAGTAAGCAACAGACAGACTGACAAGCATAAACATTAATTATGTCATGCTGGAGAGAAATGCAAGGGTGCTACAAAATTGGCTGCAGTCAGCCGAAACAATCAGGTGCAGTTTTGTTCCTGTTTATCATAATCTCAGAGGCACACATTTGTGAAGACTGGACATGTATTTCTGAGATTAAAAATCTAAGAAATACAGAAAAAAAAGAGAGGACTTTTAGGTTTACTCCTAACTTTATATCACTAGACGGTCTACAGAACTCATCTGTTGATGCCTTCTGTAGAAACTCTACAACTTTAATGAAAATTAACAGAAAGAGGTTCTATACTCTCTTTAATCCCCAGCCCTATTTTCTTGTATACAGTAAAAGCAGGACAGTGAAAGTCATCTATACTGCTGATATATACTTTCTTCACCTCAAAACTTCTTTCCTTTTCTCTGAAACTTCTTTGAAAACTTTAAATGCATAGTCAGTGCGATACAAGTCACTATGTTAAAAATCTGGCACAGATTATAAAAGGATAGGGGTTTTTATTTTTATAAAATCCTTGGTTAAAAAGTCCCAATGTTGTATACTGACAAATCTGCTTATTCATTTGTATGTTGTGCATGATACAATGTTAATCTCATATATGTCATGTTCAATATGTTCTCTTCTTTTGCAATTTCATGCTTTAATAGTAGGGAAGAAACAAATTAAGTATTCTACTGGCTTTGCTGTCTTTTAGAATGCAACTTCATCATGCATATTCTGAATACAAATGATAATAAGCTATTTATTTCTTATATAACCTATGTGGGAAACAGGGACAGTTGAAATCTGGGACTTTATATTGAGGACAGAGTAATGAGATTTAACTGATATATAACTTCATCTGAATAACACTTACTCATTGCATTTAATATGTAGGTAGAAAATATCTAGTTGACAACTAGTGACACCTTTATATGGAACTGGTTTCAAAACTTCCAGTGAAGTCATATTTCAAGAATGTATTCATTTTTACCTCATGCCGTTTACTTGCCAGAACTTTCGAATACTTGCATACAAAAACAATACAGAACTGTCCCTCTTATGTCTGTACACAGGACTATATTTCCAGTGTTACAGTCTCAGTCACAAAGCTAACAATGAGAGTTTTATTAAAGCAGGAAACAGACTGAAAGCAGAGTAATAGTAAAAAGCATAACCTTTTATGCCTAGATTAACATCTTCAAAACTGGTGCCTCTGATTCTATTTGTGTTACCACATATGACATATAATTATTATTTGTCTTGGCTATCAAGGAATTGATATATTCTTGGTATTTTGATGAATTGAAAATAACTAATTTCATCTTCCTTTTTGGTTTATATGTGATTTCTCAGCCTTTGGAATTTAGTTAACTTGAAAATTTCAGTCATCTTTATTTACAGAAGAAGCATAAGCCAATAATTTTAGTGTTAATCTAATTCAGGCTATTGAGTATTCTTTGTTGGCACAGATTTTCTGAATAAGCCTGAGCCTTTTAGGGCAAGATCAAAAGAAAGGCAGCAAAGACTTATGAGTTACGTGTTCCATCCCAAATTGCAGAGCCACCTACTAGTCCTGATATCACCTCTAATCACCAAATTTCACCTGTCTTCCTGTGCTGAGCAGCAAACTATTTTTCTTAAATATGGCTGACATCCATAATTACAGCATTCACCCTGCTGCATCTTTCACAGGGCAGTTATAGCCACTGTCTGGTAAGTATAAAAGGAATTTAATTGTTTAATATATTTCTGGCAAAAACATCCAGCTGTTGTGGCATTCTATCTTTCCTCATTCTCCATGGCCTAAATATTGCCCCGTGAGTGGCAAACACCACACAGCCTCAAGAGAAATTGAAGTCATGCCTCTCAGCTTCTTAAAGTATAGATTTTCAATAGTAGAAGGCAGTCTTTGCCATTTTCTGAAGCTATTCTTTTGTCAAAAAAGCAGCTTAATGTTCCCTGGCCCATAAAAAATGAGAAAAAAAAGCAAGTTAACAAACATAATATTACAGCCTTGGAGTCAGGAGAAGGCATCTGAACACTCCTCAAAGATCATGGATTTGGTCTGTCTTCTGGGAAGTACCTGCACTATGCAGCATGCAACAACAATCCTCAGGGTAAGGCTCCAGGTTTGTTAATTAGCTTCCATATTACCTCATCTGTGGAACTGGACAATATGCCTTTTGTAGTTCCCTCCCCTTTTTAAATATATAGATGACTGGTATTTTCTCATGTCTGCAATGTATATAAAAAGAAAATATTGTTAATTATGAAGTGTATGGATAATGCAATAATGAAACCATTTAAATGTCAAATATAATTAAATTTTGTAATGCATCTGTCAGAAAAAATGCTCCTATTTTTGAAGTAAAATAGATTTGGATTGTTTCAGGCTTTGTTTTATAGTTGTTGTATTTTAGCCATAGTTATAAAAAATTAGATAAACGGATAAGAGGATTAGCTTATCGCAATATATAGGTATAAGAAGTTGCCTCATATTTATGGATCACAGTACTTGTGATAAAAATTTGTGTCTCATGAAGCAAACTCTTTGAAGGTCTTACACCTTAAGAAGCACCAAACTATATTTTATGTCCAGTTTTCTTAATCTGTTCACTTTTCTCTTCCCTACAGGTTCTTTCCCTTGGTTTGTTAGAATGGTCAGTAAGAGAAGTTGCTATTATTTCTTTATTACTTTTGTGGTTCTCTCCTTTGTTTCAGAATTATCTTCAAGGGAATTAAGCTCAGTAAACAGTTTAGTAATATATGCAGTAGTACTATCATATGAAGACAGCAACAAAGAAGCTGTAAAAAAACTCCAAACTTAAAAAACAACTGAAGGGGAAAAGAAAAGAAGGAAAAAAAAAAAAAAAAGCTCTGCAAATGAGACCACAGAAACCAGCAAAATGTAAATTTCTTCTCATTTATTAAAAAATAATATATATTCCATATATATGATCTCATTCTGCTTTTCCAATAGAGTTTTTGATCAAAATACTTTTAAAAGAATATATTTTGAGGATATAATAGAAAGTATATTACCCTATTATATTTAAAAATACACATAATTAATGACTTCCAGAAGCAGCCTTGCTCCAGACTTAGATGATATGACTGCAAAACATTATAGCATTTCCATGGCAGTTTTTTCTGAGACCTCAACTAGGTTATTAATGCAACAAGTTGATAGTGGTTAGAGCCAACAAATTATATTTGCTTTAAGAATCAAACAATTTAATATGTTAATACTAAAATAAAAAGCTAAGTATAGAAAAGCTTATGCAAGGTTTTAGGTAAAATAATAATTAGGAAAAATCTAAGCCTGAGAAGTAAAGAAAGGAACTAGCCAGTGGTATTCATGTCCTCTCATTTTAATTTAAGTCCCATCTAGAATATTTTCAAGTAATTTAAACACAAGACCTTTGAAACAACTAATATAGGTGAACTTTCAGGGCTAGTAGCTCAGATTCACAAGTGGCTCCAATTCTTCAAGGAAAGACTGGCTGACAACACAGAAAAATCATGGTTGTAAAATGTTGTTCTTACATTCTACTGTAGAAGCAGGCTACAGGCTTCTTGGAGAAGGAAGGCTGGTAAGTAATTGAGATTGAAAAGGAATCTAGACAGAATACAATTGATTTATAGAACACCAGAATACTAGGTTGTCAAGGGAGCTCGAGGTTCCCCTGCTCCAGCCTTTCCTGGAAAAAGCATAATCTAGACAACATGGCCCAGCAGCTAGTCCAGCTGAATCTCAAAAATGTCCAATATTGTGAATGATTCACTGTTCTCGCTGTAAAATATTTTTCTAATTTTTCTAATCAGAAGCTTTCCAGGTTAATTTGTACCTATTACCCTCTGTTTTTTCCATGTGATTTCTTGTAAAAATCAGATTTTCTGTCTTCTTTGTAACTACCCTTTTAAATACTGGAGCATCATTCTCAGTTTTCCCCATAATCTTCTTTTCTCAAGGCTGAACAAATCCAGTCCTCTCAGTCTTTCCTCACACGGAAAGTTTCCCAATCTTTTAGTCATCTTTGTGACCTTTGCCTGGAATCTCTCCAGCCTGTTCATATCTCTTTGGTATAGCAGAGATCAAAATTGAAAACAATATTTCAGGTATGGCCTGAGCATGGCAGTAGAGCATGGCAATATCTTCTCTATCTCTGCTGCTGATACAGACCAGCATCCCATCATTGGCTTTCTTTGCCACAGCAGCGCAGTCTTCACTCATACTGAGCTTGTTGTCAACCAGGTCACCCATGTCCCTTTCCACAGAGCTACTGCCCAGCTGGGTAGATCTCAGGCTGTGCTGGGATCTAGTATTATATTTTCCCAGGTGCTAGACCCTATATTTTTCCTTGTTGAACTTCATAAGGTTTTCATTAGCCCATTCCTTCAGCCTATCCAGGTGTCCCTGCAGGTATTGAAATATTCACTTACCCACTCAATTTTGTAGCAGCACCAACTTCATCAAGGTACATTTGATCCCATGATCCAGATCTCTCATTAAGACATTAAAAAGCTTTGGTCTCTGTTTTGATCCTTGGGAGATTCATTCAGGACCTGTTGCCAGTGAGAAAAAGAGCTGCTTACCTTTGTTGAGGGATTACTGAGCAACAATATATAAAACTGTATAAAATATAACAACACTGTATAAAATATATCACTGTATAAAAAAATTGTCTCCTCTGTCACATGGTCTGATCTACTTATTTACTGTCATTTTCTGTATAATCAATCTGTATAGAAAGCACAATTGCTCTTAGTATCTTGAAATAAAATATGCAGGCAACTATTATGTAGGATATGAATTAAAAAAAAAAAAAGGAAATTAAAAAATGCAATGTCACAAATTAAGTATGAACAAAAATTATATTTGTATCATGATGCCTAGTGTAACCAGCATATCTTTTTTCTAGAAACAACCATTACCAGAATGTAAGAAGAATCATGTTACAAACACGCACAAAACAGAAATGTCTGAAAGGACTATATAACACCATTTACCTCTCTTTCCTGATTTAAATCTGTTAGGATAACTCCTCTGATATGAGAATTGTCAAATTTGCTCTATCTGATTCTGTGTATCAAATTTGAGTCTACAGAGGCTTTAAGAAATTTGAACTCTCCAAAAGCTGTAAGGGTCCTGACCAGTGAGATTAGTCAGGAAGTCAGAGGGCCAGGAAGTGCAATGCAATGAGTTGAGATAGCAATGTCTGAGATTAGTAGATGCAAAGCCTGTTCTCCAACACAGGTTGGATATAAAGAGAAGTAGGGAAGGTATAAATGTCCAGTGTCCACGACAAATTGCAGAAGGTTAAAGACAAAGATACAAAGAGGTATACAAGAAAGGCATCTGGAACAAGCTGAAGCAGGTTTTGTAAATTCATCCAAAGGAAAGCTGAAAACTTTGTACCGAGTAGGAAAACTCTAAGCTTGGAAACAAGTTTTCCATGTATCAGCACTCCTCTGTGAAAATTCATGAAATTCATAGGTGGAACTTTCTCTTTGTTTTGGCAGTACCAGTGTCAATAGTTGCTGCACTCATTTGTACAGCACAGGCTACAGTGGCTTGAAACGGACCCCCAGCTCTTGAGATTTCATCAGATTTTTTTGTGATTATGGTTCAGTACTAGCAATGTTATCTTACTGCTGCTAAGATGTATGCATGAATATAATAATGTGAAGATAAGAATGTCCCATTAAAGAAACATTTCACAAAAGTTTAATTTCTTATTCCAGAGCAGTAATTTTGCTCTTGAAGCAAAAAAGCCATTTTACAAAAGTAGCACAATGTATAAAATGTGATTATCCCTTCCACAGAAGAGTGACATTATTGTAACTGTAATCCTTAGGTGAGAAAATACATTGTTTTCCTAGTTTAACATCTTCAGAATGCCTAATATTTTGATAAATTGAACAATTTAACAGTATTACAGAAGAACTCTAGCTACACTTCCTTACTCTTAAATTAAAAGCAAAACAACAAAAATTGTTTGTTTTTTAAACAAAACGTACTTGTTTTTTTAAGAACCTGTTTTCTCTATGACATCTTTTTCATTTTCCAACTGATTTTGTTTAATCTCCAGGAACTATCCAAACAACATTAGTCCTTAACTGAGGACTTAATTGAATAATTAGTACTAATTGAGGGGCAAAAAAAATTAATTAAAAAAGTTTGGGGAAGATGAAAATTTATGGAGCAAAAGTATAACGAAGTCTTCAGAAGCTTTGTTTCCAGAAACAAGAAAAGGTTTGCACAGCGTCATATTTCTGAATCATCCTGTCAGCACTAATTCAAATGTGCATAGCCCTCTGTAGAAAAAATATTCACAAACTGAAGGCAGTAAATTATGCCCAGAAAATAGACACTGCATTCATGTAAGCATATCCCGAGTTCACAGAGAAATTGTGAGCATCAATTTATAAAAGCAGTGGCCACTCACTGCTGGAATCACTTAAATGCTGCAAGAAATTTAAGTCCTTGTGAAAGAGCCATCCACCATTAGCAGTGCCTGGTCTGTTCTGTACAGTTTTTATGCCCTCTGCTCCAGCTTGGTTGTGCACTTCTCTAGTTTCTGGATACAATCTGCAGTTAGTCAGAAAACAGATGTTGTAAAAGTGATGTATCTGTTTTTATATGATTTTCCAACAATGAGAGCAATGTCTGGCCAGTGATCTTTGTTTAACTCTTTGCTTAAACTGTAGAAATACAGTTCTACATATTCTTCATCTTCCCAGATATTTCTGCTAACTTTACAAAAGGGTACATAACGTGATATTCAGGCACCACAACAAGTATCAGATACCTTGCTTTCAAAACTCCTAAGCAGTGGGTTTTTTTCTTCCAGTTTATCCTCTTTTTCACATTGCAAAACTTTTATTTTTGCTGGAGTCATCCAGATTGCAGTGAAGGTGTGCTCAGTTTTCTGCCTTTGAGATAGCATTGCAGTTAAGGCATAATCCTTATGTGCCTTAAGGTAGTTAGAAGCTAGTATCCTGCAATTAGAAGTGGTACCCTTTCAGGTGACAAATGACAGAGAAAAGCTTTTTATGCCCTAGGAGAATAGTTCTATAGTTCTATATAGATTCTATAGGTTCTATATATAGTTCTATAAAAGATTGGTGGCCATCATACCATATCAGAAGAAATTGCAGAGGTGGGGTTTTTTACTTTTTTTATAAAGACAAAAATCTCTGCAGGAAAGACATAAAATTAAACAAGTATTTTGTGATCTAGCTAGGTTTGATAAACAGATCGTCTTTCTTGAACATTTTGATATGCACCCCTGCAGCATATAAGTACAGATTTTCAAGTTAAAACAAACAAGAAAAGCCACCTTCATGTTTAGTATTTTTACTTAAATTTGCACTTTTTAGGTTTTTTCAGAATTCATGTTCTGTGTGGAGATTTGGAAGATAAATGCTTAAAATTAGGCACAGAATGTGCTCCTTTGTTGACACCTACATCATTAATTGGCCTAGTTTCTAAGTCTAGTGAAAATAATTCTGAGATTTGGAACTGAAGTTGTAATTTTCAGAAAAAAAAAAAAAATGAAACAAACACCACTGACTTGACACCATTTCATTTAACAGCAAGAGTAAATTCTGTTCTTATTAGTACTTATCAAAATCCACTATCCAGCATGATTCAACAGGAAGAAATGCATTCTAGCTAGACTTATAATATTTTCTGCATTTCTTGTACCAGTGACTGGTATACACATAATTCATAGAAATAGGGAACATAGTCTGTAGACAGAATGTTCAACTGTGCTGGCTTGA
The DNA here is from genome assembly GCF_015227805.2 of Hirundo rustica. Taxonomy (NCBI): domain Eukaryota; kingdom Metazoa; phylum Chordata; class Aves; order Passeriformes; family Hirundinidae; genus Hirundo; species Hirundo rustica. The sequence goes on from NC_053488.1 coordinate 41,974,876, forward strand.
AAGCAGAACCAGCAAGAGTCTCCAAGTCAGAAAAAAAACAATTTAATAAGAGGGAAAAGGGTAAAATAAAATAAATGCAATAGTACAAAAGATCACTGACAGAGTCAGAATACAACCTGACACTGTGGTGGTAGTAGCAGTCCAGATGAAGTGGTCTTGTTGAAGCAGTGTTCCTGCAGAAAGGTCTGGTAGCTCTTGTCCCCTGGGAATCCAGTGGGTAAGGCTGCCTGTGCTGTCCCAAATCCCAGATTATATCCAGGTGGGAATGCTTGGCTCCTCCCCCGGGGCAGAGCATCTCACCATGGGCTGATATCATTTCATCAGTCTTGTAATGGGTCCTTGATTGCCCATGAAACAGAGATAGCTCCTGGAGGGAGTTATCTATGAGTCTTGCAGCAGGGCATTGATGGGCCATTAACAGAAGATAGTCTGGTGGAAGGGGGCAAGGGAAACACTGCCCAACCTAGTTTCAACAGCTCATGTAGATGGTGATAGGGTACATACTTTGGGCACATCTTACACTGTAACCTAGGACATCAAATCAGAATAGTTTGAGTTGAAATGGAACTTTTCAATGGCCTCTAGACCAACCTCAAATTCATGATGAAATTTACTTCATGCTGTTTGACATCAAAATTTATATTATGATATTTATGATTTAAAAAATAGAAGAAGGCTGTGAAGGCAACATACTCTTCTTTTAATTGCAAACCTGCATTAGTGGAAATGTCACATACAGAAGAGCCAAATGATACATAAATATGTCCATTTGACTATGACAGAAATGAGACCTTAACTAGAGGAAGGAAAGAAGAAATTGGATTCTGAGCCTGGTTCAACATTATGTATCACATACATTGATTTTTCTTTGCTTTTATCTTCAAGGAGCTCCAAATACTAGATATGATCTAGAGTCTAACCCTTGAGTCTCAGCCATTGCCTTCATTTCCCATACAACTTTGTGTACGGTTTGTGCCACAGAATGATAACCTGCTGAATGGGTGCCTATTGGGAAGACACTCAGAGATACAGCTAATATTCCTGAAATTCCTATGTCTCCTGCAAGTATGTTTTCATAACTGAAACAGTAAGAGGCACTTACCTTAAGAACCTTCACTTATATTCTCAGTTTTCTCATATTAGCAGTCAAAACTGACACTTGGTTCCTTTACAGAAGATGTTCTCTAGATAAATTGCTCCTGAGTGAAAATGGAAAGAGCAGCAGCAGAGGAGGGACAGTAAAACACATTAACCAGGTATTTTGATTGAAGTTCTGAAGCAATCAAAACCTGCAGGGAGACAGGCCATAGCTTGCTTGGTTTTCTTTTCTGACTTTCCAATCTCTTAAACTTAACAGACTCTTACAGCCAGCTGCTAGCTTGAGGTTCTGGGTGTGGGAAAGAGAAGTTGAGCAACAGAATGCAGAAGGCAAAACAAAATGAAAAAGCCACCAACCAAAACCACAAAACAAAACGTGCAAGGTAGCAAAGCAAGGTAGCAATGTTACCTTTATGCTGATTAAAAAGAATAAGCTAATTTATTGTACAGATATCTCCTAACCCCTTTTACTTATCAAAAAAGCAGATGTTACAGTCTAGAGCATTCCTTGTGGTTTTTCCTTTAGTCATATTCTTTCACTTTTGCCTTTCTTTTTGTTTAAGTTCTTGCTTCACTACTATCTTTGTCTCTTGTACCTCCTTGTCCTCTATCCTTCCCTGCTGGATTTGATAATGAATTTACATTATAAGATACAGTCTCTGCTCTTCTTCAGAAATATGTGCAATATAGAATACAATACAGAACATAAAGGTAACTAGCTGTGAAATACAGATGTAAGCAGCCACTATGGTGGCAAGAGACACATAGTGTTAAAGTAATACCAAAAAAGACGTCTAAGGTGATTTTAAGAAAAGAAAAACCCTGCTGAGGTAAAGACATGCCTCAGACCTAAACATTCATCACCATAAAAGTAATGAAGGTCCTTTAAAGGATAATTACAGACCCTTTTGAATACTTAAAGCCCTCTTAAGAATCTGAGAAACATTTAAATGGCTTAGTGGAATCATTACAAGACAAAGTATATAGATAGAAAGAAACAGACTATCAAGAAGATTAGGTGTATTAGGGCTAGTAACATTTCATTATTTAATAGAATATATATCAAAATTATTTACATATTGATATATATTGACAAAATTGGGCCATGAAGGAATTGCCACCTAAATACTCCAAAGGTAAATTGTGTGGAAGCAGGCTGCAAAATTACTATATATTCTTCATAGCCCTGTGTGAAACAGTTCTATATATTCGGTAGACAGAATGGGCATGTTTATAGTCCTTATTCTGTCCTGTTGTGCATGCTTAAAAGATATCCCAGAGCATCAGGATTCTCTTAATTCCACTGCTCAAAGCACATACACAAATTAAGTAATACAGGGTTGGTCTAGGGTTTTTGGTTTTGGGGTTTTTTTCCCAAAACACAAAAGATCTTCTTCATGACTACAAATATATATCATTGGCAAACTTCTGTAAAACTAGCAGTAATTTGTCCACAACCTATACTCAGGTATAATCACTTGAAACTTATGATGTACAACACTATGTGCACAGTTTCTGAAAAACTATTTATGCATCAAAAATGCATAATCAAAATAATCAAAAATTATTTTTTCCTGCTGAAAAACTGAAAGAGGAATAGACATATGTTACAGGTTTTAATTTCAGAGTATAATTTTGCACTCTAAATATGTGGTCAAATTCTTTGTTTTGTAGAAGCTTATCTTTGTAAAAGGAAAAAGGTAATTTCAGCCAGCTGGATCTGACCTCTGATCACATGGTGATACCCTTATTCATATTTGTGAACCTACAGCATGACTCTACTATACAGTTTCATGAAACCTCAGACTCTGAAACTGCTAAAAAATAGGATTTGAAGATTGGTGCTGCAGTAGATATTTATATTACATACAAAGAGTTTGTAGTTTTGTTTTTCAATAAGCAAAATATCTACAAGTGTCGCTTGCCTCTAACGGAGCTACGGGCTCCATTTTGCCCAGGCTAGCTCGAGACTGCGAGACAGGAAAACTCCCCTGGGTCCTAAAAACCTGGGGAGAGGCAGGGGGCTTTTCCTCTTATCACGAGAGAGAGACCGTGTTGGTGGCAGAGGAAAGGAGTCAGACTTGATCCCAGGGCGAATCCAAAGTCTTTATTCTGTCCTGGTCAGACTCCTGCCTCAGAAGCTCTTGCCAAGTCGTGCTGAGGCCCTCATGCTCTGAGCTTATATGCAGGGGAGGGGCTAAAGGAGAGGACAAACCAACACCCAATGAGAGATAAGGTGGGAGGTGAACAGGTTTGGAGGGATATTCAAGAAAACCAACGGGAACATAAAGGGAGGAACCTCCTCGGCTCTTGCCCTATCATTCAATGTATTTACCCAAACTCTCCAGAAGCTGGGAGGAACAGCCGAATGACAGACAGGGCCCATAGGAGGGGACTTATAGCAGTGTCCCCTCACGCCTCCAGGCGCGCAGGCTAGCTCAGTTCTGCACTGCTACTACGAGGTTCAGTCGGGGTTACAGGCAGGGCGAGTAACCTCCTCCCGGTGGGCTCTTGGTTCTCCACACCAGCGAGTGGACCTGATGGAGTATGCGACTGCAGCGACGGAAAAAGAGTCGTCTCTCTTTAGGCAGGGTAGAAGGTAGTTTATGAAGGGGAGCCCAGCAAGGAGCTCCGCCTCAGACCACTGCTGCCCAGAGAGAGCAGAGATCAAAGCTTGACAGCCACTTATAAATGGGGGAGGGCTGACAATGGGTCAGCCAACCAGGGAACATGGGGGTGATAACAGGGGTGTCAACCTTTGAACCATTAACAAATCACAGGAGGGTAGGAGGGGATTCCCCAGGCACCAGCCTACCACTCGACACCTCTCCTGGATCTTTCCAGAATCCAGGGGAGGGTCTTGAAGTGACAGACAGGGCGACCACGAGGAGAGGAGGGGAACTGACAGGGACAGGTGCAGAGAAGGAATGACTGATAGAAAACATCTGCTTATATACCTAACTCAAAAGGGGGAAAACCAATACAGAACACAGGGGTATACAGTGGACTGAACCATTACAAAAATAACTTTAAAATCTTACAAAAATAACTTAATAAAACCACTCTCACACCACTACAGGGACTGGGAGGAGTGTGGGAAGATGGACAAGGAAGGAGGGCAGGGACAATCCTCAGGGTATAACATTTTCCAGGAGAACAAGGGAGTACAGAACACACCATTATAACATAGAACACAGTATAAAAATGAAATACAATATGAAAACAACACACAGCAACATACAAGGATCTCCTTTTTCTCCTGATTTGCTCAGCAGCAGCTACCTCTAGCATTAATACAGCAGAGAGAAAATTTTCAGGTTAAGTTGCTTGTGAATTAAATGAAATTTCTAAATTTTTTTCATTATATTACCTTAAAAATCTATATTGATACATTCTTTCACATCATAACGATCTAAAACTTACATTTTGAACCACAAAACCACAAAAATATGTTTTATCCATTGTAGAATGTTTATGGATTTCTGCTCTTTGTTTCTATCAATTTCTATTGGTCATTTCATGGAACAAGGTAAATAACATACAAAAAACTCGAGTCACATGTCTGAACTTGCTTTTGAGTTTAGGAATAAACATCTGAATATATAGATAATAGCTTGCATGGACACAGATTTGCAGCTAGCCCCAAAATATTTTTCACAGTATATAATCAAATGAGAAAGTAAAGTCATTGAAGATTTTTTTCTATTTGATAGTAACTGCATATACACTGGGCGCAGTAACTATGATAGGCTTCCTTATGTGTAAAAGTTTATTTGAGCGGTCCTTGCAACAGAGGTGGAGCTGCTATGAGGAGCATAATAAAGAACCAAGATGAAATAACCCCTGGAGGGTGCAGACACGTAACCAGTCTTGGCTGTATTAGTAGCCTGGGGAGTCATAGGCTAAGCACAGCACACTTGTACCAGAAGCCTTAGATGCAGTACAGCTTCACAATAACAGAAGTACAAAGATGTCTTTATATTCCTCTCTCCTCAGCTACACCTAGGGATTTCTTCCACCCTGCTCAATACACTCCAGATCTATAATAAAGGTAAAGGGCAAAACAATTCTGAAACCCCAACTGCTGTATTTATTTTCAAGATATGCATGCTCAAATATGCTTTATAGTCACAAACACAAATCAATACTTGATAGATTCACAGCATTTCTGGAAGGTGTACAGGAAGAAAAGCAAAAATGTCTCCTGGCAAGGGTAGCTGTGCATAAATGTATTGAAACCGCTGATAAAAGTGCAATGTAAGTTATAGCCAGGCATGAGTTGAACAGCAGCACAGCCTTGCAACAGTCGCTACTAGAAAGCATAACACAGATGAAACTGACCTAACTAAGTAAAAAGAGTGTGAAATGAATCATCTTTAATTCATGTATGAATTTTATGGGGATTTTAGGTTGCACTTTTGATTTTTTTAAAAGACTGGTTTTCCAGATCAGAACTTGATTGAATAAAGGAGCAATTATTTTTTTTAAAAAAGGTATTGTTTTTTGCAATATGAATTTACATCATAGAAAAAATCTGTATACAAAAAATAGGACCAACCATTTCTTTTAAAGCACCTAATTACATCTTCTATTTATGTACTACATAGCCCATGAAAATGGGCTTCTGGAAACATTAAACACTTTCTCTAAGAAGAAAAAAAAAAAAAAAAGAAAAAAAAAAAAGGTCTGTCAACCTTCAAACCTTCAGTTGTTTCATACAAGATAAATTGTGGATTATCTGTCCTATGAAGATTCATACCACAAAAAATTAAGTGAAAATGCTTTAAAAAACAGCAAGCAAAAAGCTGTACACATACTCAGGATTCTCGGAATAGATGTTTAGAAAGCAACTAACACTCTTAAATATTTGAACACTGCATTACAAGCTGGGGATTTTTAAGGAAAAGTAGCTGTCACATACAAAAATTCAGCGTGGGTGTTCACTCCCCTAACTCCCTGTCAAGGTGAAGATAAGTTGATGTGTATTTCCGTTTAATGACTGTATGTAGATTCTATTAACTCAGCCTAAAGTACTTGTCAAGAAAAACAAGGCCCTGGAGTCAATTTGCAAAGTTTTCATGAACTTCACTAGTCAGTTGAAGACAAAATACAAAAATAACATATTTACTTTGCTTAAAGAAAAATTAAATAATGCTAGGTGCTACAAGAAAACAGGATTAATCTTTTTATATTGTTCCATGTTTTACGAGACCACACTTCTATTTAAAATCAATTCATAGTCTGCTGAAATAAGCAGTGTTCATTTAAATGGGAACAATTAGTCAAATGGAGCTTCAAGCTACAGATGTGCTAAGGCGTCTGCATAATCTCATCTAAAGATGCATCAGGATGGAAGACTGACTCCTGAACTTTATTTTTTGAGTTAGTTAAAATCTGTTCCCGAGGATCACAGCAACATGTATATCTAGAGCTGTGCACAACTCATATTTCTGTTCCTATGTTTTGTGAATGCAAATTCCTGCTCTGATTATTTCAGAAAATGTAAAGGTGTCCTCCATCATCTTTATGATTATTTCAGACCTCTGTTAATTGTCTTCAATTACAAAATCCTTATCCAGTTCTGGGTGGTCCCGGAACACCAGGATGTATAGTTACTCACTGATTACCCAATGTAAGGGCCCATCTACAAGGACAGGAAGGATGATCTGGGAAATTATAAAACTGTCAGCCTTGTCTTGTTGCCAGGGATGGTCATGAAATAGATCGTTCTGATTTCAATCATGTGGCATATAGAGTACAACCAGGGATTCAGCGCAGCCATAATGAGTTTGCGAAAGGCAGTTCTAGCCTGACTAACCTGATCTGCTGCTATTATAAGGTGACCTGCTTATTAGATGAGCAAAAGGATGCAGATGTTGTTAATTGACTTTAGTAAAGCCTTTAATACCATAATACAGTGGTGTATACAGAAGAATACACTATAGTCTTCTGGAGAAACTGGCTTTCGCTGGTGTGTTGGGTGTACTCTTCACTGAGTAGAAAGTTGGCTGAATGACCAGGCACAGAAGGTTGTGGTGAATATAATTAAATCCAGCTGGTGGTTGGTGCCCAGTGGGGTTCCCTAGGGCTCAGTATTGGAGCCAGTCCTGCTTAATATAGTTATCAATAATCTGGATGGGGAGATCAAGTGTGCCCTCAGTAAGTTGACAGATGGCACCAAGGTGAGTGAAAGTGTTGATCTGCTGGAGTGTGGAAAGGCACTGCACAGATGGATCTGGACAGACTGGATGATGGCCAGAAGCCAATGGTATGAGGTTCAACAAGGCCAATGTCTTGGTTCTGAAAAAGTTGTCTGCCAAGGAAAACTAGACCCTCCCTTAGAATGGAGAATGTAAACTCCCTTCTCTCTAAATTATTATAATTTTGCAATTAGGAGGTTTCAGGCTTTCAGGCCTTTGGGAATAGGAGTAACAGTTCCTTACTAGGAATATTAAAGAAAAAGGAAAATACAGATGTAGTAGTACCAAAAAAAAAAAAAAAAACCCACACCCACACCAACCCACAAACAAACAAACACTGACAGAGTCAGGGTGCCAGCGACCTGGCACCCTGTTAGTCAGGGTGTTGGAAGCAGTCCGAATAAGTCCTCCTGGAGTAAGAGATGTGGTTCTGTGGAGTAGAGATGGTCCTGTAGAAAGTCCAGTGGTGGTGACGAGATGGGTCCAGTCTTCCTCTGGAATCCAGTGGAAAAAAACAGAATACCTTGTGTTCTTCAGTCCCAGTTTTTATCTAGCTAGGAACAGCTGGCTCCTCCCCCAAAGTGTGGGGCATCTCATCATGGGATGATGGCTTTTCCAACCATAATGATTCCATCCCTCTGAGTTCCTGAAAAAGGAGGAATTGTCCTGCTTTGTTCTGCCCTGATGCAGCCTCATCTTGAGTGCTGCATACAGTTTTGGGCACCTCAATATGAAAAGGATATAAAGCCATTAGAGCATCAAAAGGGAGCAACAGAAATGGTGGAGGAGCAGCTGAGGTCACTTGGTCTGTTCAGCCTGGAGGAAGCTGAGGACAGACCCCAGTGTAGTTACAACTTGCTCATGGGGGGAAGAGAAGAGGCAGGCATTCACTCGTCTCTTCTGTGTGGTGATAAGTAGCAGAACCCAAGGAAATGGTTTGAAGTTGTGTCAGGGGAGATTTAGGCTGGATATTAGAAAAAGGTTCTTCACCCTGAGGATGTTTGGGCACTGGAACAGAGTCCCTAGGGCAGTGGCCACAGCATCAAGCCTGAGAGAGTGAAAAGGCACTCAGTGATGTGATTCTTGGGCTTGTTTGTGCAGGGACAAAACTTGGATATTATGATAATTTGTTATTCTATCATTCTAAGATTCTATGCACTGATTATGTCAAACCTCATTATGTTGTTCTGTAAAGGTTCAATCAGAGCTTAAGCTATACTCAGTGTTCACATCCCAAGCATCACCTTAAACTTACAAAGGTAAAATGGAAATCTTAATCTCTTCAAGCTCTTTGAAGCACTCTTTTCTATTTCTCTTGGTGTGTCTCCCCTCTTTTTTTTTTTTTTTTTCCTCCTATGGACTATCCCATTACTAACATCTGGATACAATATTTACCACAGCTCTTTCTCTAGATCTTTACACCCACAATGTTCTAATACCGTTCTGTAGAAGAATATCACATGAAAATAGCCTCTCTTATTTAGACGCGTAAATAAATATATTGTCCCAATTAATTTCCCACAATTTCATTTCTGAGATATATTTTTAATGGCCTTGGCCATTAAAATTTGTCTTGCCACCCCATGAAAAATTCTTAGGGGCCATTTATTAGCTCTTTTCTTTTAATCATGTTTCCTCATGGACTGGTCACTTTCAATCCCACCACTTGATGTCACATCCCTGCATTGAAACAGTACTATAGTTTTGCCTACATTAAACTCTTTGATTAAAAAAAAATAATAATAATAATTATAATGCATTTTTTGGTTAAAGAAAGTAGTGTCTGAACTCACACCACTTCAAACCTAGATGAACTTACAAACCCAATTTACATAGACTAAGACCAACAAGGATTTTTTGTCATTGTTGGTAACATTTATCCAATGTTAGAGTATTTAAAGTAAATTTAAAGTAAAAAAAGTGCCACAGAATCAATCTCTTTAATATTGAACCTACCTGAATATAGCATTTTTAGTATTTTACAGCATATTCATTGATTTCCAAAAATTTATTGGGGTTTATATTTGTGTAGTTGTAAACAATAGTATTTAAGCATCAACATCTTCTAAATGTGTAATTTCAAAAGCTACTTATGCAATTGATTTAGTATATTACACATCTTGATTGATTTTATAAATATAGTGTTGTTCCTTGCACAAACCACACTTGCAACACAAATCCTGTAGCTTTAACATAGAAAAGAGATTTATGAAAAGTTCAGAAAAAACATGGGACATTTCAGTCTGTGAGGTGCAAGACATAGGCTTTCTTAACTGTTTTTTTTTCCTCACAGCACTGAGGACAGCACATGAGTTTTTAAATTACAGATGGGATAATGGATTATCAGTTATGAAGTGGATGTGTCTTCATAGATATCATTCTGCCAGATGTTACATTAAAAGTGGTATAATTTTAATTTACTGCCTGCTACGAAATAAAATCTCTCATACAGCCAGGTCACAATAAAAAGCCACTTAAACCCACTTAGAAAGGAGCAGAGTGGGTCTTCAAATTTGTGGATTAATTTGATGATTGACAGTCCCCATGAAAACGAAGACAGCAAACTTGCAGTTAATTATGCATATGAACTGCCACAGACACTGGAAAGAAAAGACCTTTTTCTTTCTTATGCATTTACGTCCTTATTAGTCAAACACCTCAAATACTAACATGCTTGGGGTTTTTTCCTCCAAACTCTTATTCTTTATTGCATGTGTGCTCCTGATTTCTGTAGTCACAAGTTGTGTAAGTGCCGTGCAAGCGTGTAAGTGTACAGTATGTTATGCACATGCTCTCAGAGTAGGGATGGAGTAAGATCCCTTTACTACATTTAATACACTGCCAACATAAATTCTTTTGTTGGTGGTATTGTTGGGGTTTAGGGGATTTTAGCTTTTAATAGTGTATGTCTCCAAGTATAAGAAAACTCTGGCTTTTGCTTTGCAAAACGTGAAATAAAATACTGCAAATTATTCTAAGAGAGGGGTATTAGAGTTCTTTTAACTTTTCAATTTTTTTTTGTTGTTAAAAAAAAAACCCCAGACTTTGTAACTAAGAAAACAAAACTATAAGTAGTTGAAGAAATCCATAATTGATGGACATTGAAACATTAAAAATCAGAAAATTCATTCTTTTCTGAGGAACTGAAACATGACTTTAAAGAGTTAAGATTTATCTAAGGGTTAGAAGCAATTTATATTGATCAAAATGTAAGTTAGATTGGTAAATGTTAGGTTAGTGATTATTAGATGCCCAGGCTAGAGCTAACTGTTATATTATGAGCTTGTTTATAGAAAAAGTGGAGTAAGTGAACCATCATAAGAACAGATTGAAACCACTAAGAACAATGGCCAGCACCTGGACTTGGTATCAATCAATCATGAAGGAGGGGACCTTGGATTGTGCCAGAGGGTCAGAGAGACCTGATGAAGACTCTCCTGACTTCATCCTTTGATACCACTGACCCAATTCGAGACCACCGACCAAATTCAACACAAGAACTGCGCACGCGTGAAGGACTAATAGCCTCATTTGAATACAGAGTGGGGATGGGAGGTGCTGGGGTTATGCATATGTATTGTATGTAAGATCTTGGAAAAATAAATAGAGAGCAAAGAGCCTTGTTTGGGGCAGCCACGCCTTTCGGAGATGACTCCCGTGCTGCCCGCCGGTGAATAAACATACCACTTTCTAACTTTAATTAGTTAGAGGGTCTTTGTCCGTGACTGTCGGTTTTCAATGACTCAGTTTGGCGACCCAGGCAGGAGACTGCTGGTCCAGGAGTGGGGCCAGTGGGGTCCAGGACCCCTCTGGGCGCCCACCGGGGATTTTCTGGGAAGAGGGCTCCTGCGGTCCCGCTGACCACCCAGGGAAAGACCAGAACCTGCTGGAATTACGGACAAAAATATGTTTATACTTGAAAACATGTACCTTTTTGGTATAGGCGGCTGGTAAGACACTGAAAGACGTCTTGTGCACAACGCATGCCTAAGTTGTGACAGCTCTGCAGAGCCTGGTTTGCTTTGGTAACCCGTGTCCCATGGTGGGTTTTTGTTGTGCCTTGATAATCTGTGTCCCGTGGTGGGGGCAACAGCAGCAGTAGGACAACCGGTTTTGTTGTCAGTTTGTGGGTTAAAGGTACCTTGGTCATCCATAATTCGAGAGGCTAGCTAGAGTTTTGGGACACGAAGGGTCCCGTCATAGGTCGCAGAAAATCCTGATTGTGGCTCCGCGCGCGCCAGGTGTGTGTGTAGTGTGCACAGATTTGTGTGTTTGTGGGTTTGCATGTCTAGGCTGTGGAAGAATTATTGGTGCACCGTGTATGTTGTGTTTTGTAAGAATTTGTGTTGTAAGTAATTTGACCTGTAAGGTGTATGCATGGTCAGGAAAGGCTGTTGGTAAAATGTGGGAGACATCCCACACACAACTTATGCCTCTGTAGTGTGCTTGCAAGCTGGATTGGTATCTGGTCAGTTGTACTTGGTTGCCAGCAGAGAAAGCTGTTAAGCTATCGTACCGGGCTGTGGAGGGCTCGGATTGTTGTTGCTGGCAGAAGGGGATTTTGCCATTTGCTGTGCTGTAGAGGGCTCAGTTTGCTAGAATCCGGGACTAGCAATTGTAAGGGCAAGTCCTGATTTGTGGTTGTTACACTGTGTGAATGTGTCCTGACTGTGAGAAAGATTGTGGGAGAGTTTGTTGAGACGCACTACCAGCACGAAGTGATTGAGGAGTTTGGACCCGTGGTTCCGTTTTCGGGCGACTGAAACGGCCAGGTAAAAATGAAGTGACTGGGGTGTATGAAAACCCTTAAAGCCTCCTCCCTGCTGTGACTGTGGTGTGTGTGTTTTGGTTACCAGGATGGTATTCACTGTAACTGTATTTTTGAGGCAACATCCATCTTGTGTTAAAAGTTATAAGTGCAGCGTATGCTGAGTGAAAGAGTTGATTAGCCTCTGAGAGCTGAGGCATGAATGTTTTTGCAGTAGATTGAGGACAGACAAAGGGCAGAACCAGTTTGCCACGAAGTAATAGAAACCCTTGACAAGAGCTTAGTTGTGATTTTAGGAATGGAGACTGTGTTTGTATGTTGTTGGAATTAAAATAAGGGTAACTTTGGTCTGAGAACTCGATCTGGCCAGATGAATAAAAGGAATTCCTTTACATAAGTGGTTTGGGCTTGACTCGTAGGAGTTTGTGAATTCAGCAAACTGGTGGATAGACAGAGAAAATGAGAGAATATATTTAGAAGGTTTATATCAGATGTCTGTTGGGAGGCTAGTGGCTCTGGATTAGGAGCAACAGGCTGTGGAGAATTTAGAATGTCAAGAAGAAGTGAATGGAATATCTTGTATTTTTGAGAATTTTCCTGCAGCTTTTGGTGCATCTAGAGGTTGTCACTGTGTCTGCGTGCTTTTGCAGTGTAAAATTTGTGCAGGGTGTTTCTGTTGTTCTTCTGCTAACCGGTACAGAGAATGTGCCCAGTGTAAACAACAGCTCCTTGATTGAGCTGATTTAGAGCCAAAGATTTTAACACATTTAGTAAAACAATTTCTGTTTCAACTCCAGCTCCAGCTTTAACTCCAACTCCATCTTTAGCCATAGCAATTTCTATTTCAACTCCATCTCTAGCTCTAAGCACAGCTGAATCAACTCTGATTTCTATTTCAAGTTCAGCTTCACCTTCTATTTTATCCCCTACTCCGACTAGTCCACTTACTCCTAAATCTCTCCCACTGACCAGCAGTAACAGAAAGGAAGAGAAGCACTTTCCAAAGGTTCCTACAGCGTAATGGACTCAGAAACAAACCAAATAAGAGAACATCACAACGGGGAGGCAGTGGTTGCTCACGTTAAGAAAAACTGAGATGGACCGGAGGATCTTACTCTAGGAGAACTGCTAGTTATAATGAAACCAGGGAACAAAGAAAAAAAAAAAAAAAATGAAGTTTTGATAAACACAGGGGCAACATATTCAGTGTTAAATAAAGCTTTAATACCAATAACAGATGATTATGTTATGGTAAAAGGGGTAACTGGCCAATCTGAAAAAGCCTATTTTTGTAGGCCATTGAAATATAAACTTGGGAAACAATGGGAAATTCACAGGTTTTTATATATGCCCAATGCTCCATCAGCACTTTTGGATAGAGATCTATTGGAACTATTAGAGGTAAAAAAAAATAATATTTAAAAATGGAGAGATTATTTTGGAGGTTGAGGACCAACAATATGTGGAATTGTTAAGCTTGATGTTGGTAACTAATGAGGCAAAAGTTAATAGTGAAGGTGAGATTTACAGGAAAATAATAGATCAGGTATTTTCAGGGGTTTGGGCTTCTAACATACTAGAAGAGCAAAGAATGCACCCCCAGTGCAAGTTAAGTTTAAAAAAAAAAAATAAAAGAAAACAACTAATTAGAGTTAAGCAATACCCCCTGACGGAAAGTTAAGGGATTAGCCCAGTGAATGAATTTTTTTTTTCCTGTTAAAAAGCCTGATGGATCATAGCTGTTAATAGGATAACTGAGGATTTATACCCAGTGGTTGCCAACCCTTACACTTTGTTAACTTGTTTAACACCTGAACTAACATGGTTTATTGTTTTAGATTTAAAGGATGCTTTCTTTTGCCTTCCTCTCCAAGAAGCCAGCCAGAAAATTTTTGCATTTGAATAAAAAAACTCAGCTCACATGGACAGTGCTTCTGCAGGAGTTCAAAAAAATTGCCCACCTTGTTTGGAGAACAGCTAACAAAAGATCTGGAATCCTGGGAAGCTCCATCAGGAGGACAGCTGTTACAGCATGTGGACAACCTCCTGATAGCTACCAAAACACAAGAGGCATGTCTGGAGTGGATGGTAAGCCTCCTAAACTTTTTGGGCCTACAGGGCTATCAAGTATCCCAGAAGAAAGCCCAGATGCTGAAGCCAACAGTTATTTATTTGGGCTACGAGGTTAGTACTGGACCAAGAAACTTAGGACAGGATCACAAGGAAGCAATATGCCAGACCCAAAAACTCCAGACAGTAAAAGAACTGAGAACTTTTCAAGGCATGACAGGGTGATGCAGACTGTGGATTTATAACTATGGGTTGCTTGTTAAACCTCTGTATGCCTTGATCACGGAAGGGAGCAGGGATCTCTAAAAGAAACAACTCAAGCCTTCGACCAGCTAAAGAAGGCCCTCATGTCAGCTCCAGCCCTGGAAAATCCAGACATGAGTAAACCATTCTTTTTGTTTTCACACGAGAAGCAGGGGATTGCCTTGGGAATACTAGCACAAAACCTGGGCCCGTATCACAGGGCAGTCACTTAAGCAGCTGCATGCAGCAGCTAAGGGATGGCCAGGGTGCCTCAGAGCCATTGCAGCAGTGGCAGTGAACATCACGCAAGTTCACCCTAGGCCAGAAGATGACTGTGCTAGTATCCCACACAGTGTCTGCAGTCCTAGAAGTGAAAGGAGGACATTAGCTCTCCCCACAGAGATTCCTGAAGTACCAAGCCATAATGGTAGAACAAAATGATGTTGAGATTGTGGTAACTAACTTTGTGAATCCAGCTGCCTTCCTCAGCAAGAGTATGGGAGAACCAGTGGTCCATGAGTGCCTGGAGACCATTGAAGCCACCTACTCCAGTTGCCCGGATCTGAAGGACACCCTTCTTGAGAATACTGAGACCTGGTCCACCGATGGAAGCAGCTATGTCATCAGTGAAAGAAGGCGTGCTGGGTATGTGGTTACCACGAGCAAAGAGGTAATAGAGTCTGGACCATTACCAACCAACACCTCGGCACAGAAGGCTGAAATAACTGCCTTAACTCGGGCTTTAGAACTGGCAAAAAGAAAGAAAGTTAATATCTACACAGACTTAAGGTATGCTTTTGGGGTAGTTCATGCACATGGAGCCGTCTGGAAAGAAAGAGGACTGTTGAATTGACAAGAAAAAAAGTATTAAACATGCACAAGAGATAATAAAACTGTTGGAGGTAGTCCAGCTACCTGAAAATGTAGCCGTCATGCATATCAAGGCACACCAGAAAGTGAGCTCTGAATTGGAGGAAGGAAACGAGCTGGTGGACAGAAAGGCAAAAGAAGGAGCTAAAGGTGAGGTAACTGTTGAAACTGTTGAGGCAGCCTTAATTCAAGATGAGTAAATTTTTATTGAAGGTAAGCCAAACACAGTAAAAAAAGACAAGAGGGATAGGTTATTACAGTTAAAAAGAAAGGAAGGATTATGATCCCCTTTTACATACTATGGTCATTAGTGAAAGAGGAACATGAAAAAAAGCGCATTGGGTAATAGATGATTTGTATAATTATTTGAAAGATAGAATTATAACTAGAAATTTGTAAAGTATAGGTGACTTGCCAATGTAGCCTTTACCTCCAAACTAATCCCAAAAATATTTTTAAACCAAAGCTTGGGCAAATTGGGAAAAGATACGTACTGGGCAGCAATAGCAAATTGATTTTTCAGAACTACCCAGGAAAGTAGGGTCCCGATACCTACTGGTGTTAACAGATACCTTTTCAGAGTGGCTAGAAGCTTTCCCTACCAGAACTGCCAAAGTGCAAGAAGTAACCAAAGCAGTGTTATGAGAAATTATACCATGCTTTGGAGTCCCAGCCAGGATGTTTTTACATAGGGGGCCATATTTTATTTCAAAATTGTGCAGCAAATTAAGCAGCAAATTATAAAACTGGGGCTCAAACCAGAGAACTATATGGACCAGTACATGTTGTACAACCTGGGGATTATGTATACATTAAGTCTTTTACAGAAAAACTTTGGAACCACAGTGGGAGGGACCATTCCAAGTGCTCCTCATCATCTTTACTGCAATCAAGATCAAGGAACAAAGCACCTGGATCCATCACTCACAAGTGAAGAAAGCTCCTGAGAAACTCTGGAAAGTTATATTGGGTGACAATGAACTAAAATTAAAACTTTTCTTGGAAAAATAAATAGGGTGTGGGTAAAATGATGAATATAATATAACAGCTCTTTGAAAAATAGGAAAGCTTGCAATTGTAATGGGTAATCAAGTAGGTATAGCCTGGAGAGTTGTGGCATTTATGACCATCGCTATGGCCACAGCTAATGCAGCACCACTGCATTATAATGTGACTGGTAAATATAAGTGCCAAGAGAAAGCTTATGATTTTATCTCCTGTAAGTCTCTGATTCAGATGCTACAAGTTACAAATACAACTGTGTAAGAAAACTTAATTTAACTTGTGCATTTGTAACTTTGTCAAAATTAAAGAATTTGATTTTTCCTTTTAGGCACCTGTTGTATCCCACCAACATATAAAGGCAAACTTGACTACTGTTCAAGAAATATTTCCTGTGCCCATAGAGATGAACTTAACTTTAGTTGCACAATTATTGAAACACCATGGATTAAAGAAGAAAAAATTAAAAAGAAAGAGAACTTTGATTACAATTCATCATGACACAGAGACTATACAGAGAATATTTAAAAGTTAGGAGAAGGCCCATCCCATCATTGGTGGGATGTGCTTTCTGGGTAGTCACCAGCTGCAACTGGTTTGCTCAATACCTTGGTTTATTTGATTATTGTTTTGTTTAATTTAGTTGGTATAAGTTTGTTTTTGTTTATTATAATATTTTTTTGGGAATTGGAGAATGCTGAAGCAACTAGCAGCTTTAACTTTAAAATTAAGAGCATATAGTTTTAAAGGACCCCTACCTCACAGTTTTGCTAGATGAAGAATTTACATATTAGTAAAAGAATTTACTAACTTTGAAAAAGGAGTGGGGAACTGAAACATGACCTTAAAGAGTTAAGATTTATCTAAGAGTTAGAAGCAATTTATATTGATCAAAATATAAGTTAAATTAGTAAATGGTGGGTTAATGATCATTAGATGCCCAAGCTAGAGCTAACTGTTATATTATGAGCTTGTTTATAGAAAAAGTGGAGTAAGTGAACCATCATAAGAACAGATTGAAACCACTAAGAGCAATGGCCAGCACCTGGATTTGGTATCAATCAATCATGAAGCAGGGGACCTTGGATCGTGCCAGAGGGTCACAGAGACCTGATGAAGACTCTCCTGACTTCATCCTTTGAGACCACTGACCCAATTCGAGACCACCGACCCAATTCAAGAGAAGAACTGCGCATGCGTGAAGGACTAATAGCCTCATTTGAATACAGAGTGGGGATGGGAGGTGCTGGGGTTATGCATATGTATTGTATGTAAGATCTTGGAAAATAAATAGAGAGCAAAGAGCCTTGTTCAGGGTGGCCGTGCCTTTTGGAGATGACTCCTGTGCCGCCCGCCGGTGAATAAACATACCACTTTCTAACTTTAATTAGTTAGAGGGTCTTTGTCCGTGACTATATCGGTTTTCAATGACTCAGAACACTTCTTGGAATTAATAAAAGATTTGTTGTTTAGGGGTTTTTTTAAATAAATAAACATAGAAAAAATGTTAATAAGAAGATTTAACTTCATTATAAAACACTTGTTAGATTCTCTCACAGTCTGCTGCAATACATAGTATTTAATTAGAAATGAACAATGAGATAAATGGTGTTCAGAAGAAGTGACAAACTACTAGACAGCAACATAAGTCCTTTCCTTAAATTATGAAGTTAGATGTAATATTGCCGACAACGTATTTTTGCTTTTAAGTAAATTTTGAGTACAGAAGAAGTTATCTAAAGTTATCCATTATGCTGAAATGTGCTGTGCATTGTGTGGAGATGTAGGTCCTTTTCCGAATGGAACCAGCAAATTTTATCACATCTAAAAGATCAAAATAATATTTAACTGACTATGGTGTCATCCAAAAGTCAAATCTTCATCTAAGCCATAGCTTTTAATTGACCAGGATATTCACTTTTAAAACATGGAATAATTTTCCTGATAAATTACAATATTTAGCTCATTATTCATATAGATTTAATTTCACAGATAAGGGGACAGGAGAGCATCCAAAATAATTTAAGGTAAAATTACCTCAACAAATTACTATAAAGATAGATATATCATGATACCAGTTTACAGAATGCCCTCTCTCAGCTGTAAATACAACCAAATTACCCCATTTTAAGGGCCTGAAGAAAACAGCTACAGAATTCAGACAATAATGAGAAAGAAGGAAGGGATTTCCCCAAATTCCTTTAAAACAAGTGGCTCTATGTGCTTCCATAACTTCTTCAGTAATACCTAAACTTTTTACTTTGCAAAGGGCTTTTATACAGGACCATCAGATGCACCTGCCAGTTATGTAGTAATCTTGCTCCAGGGACTCCCAGTGCGGAAAGCCAAACTGGAGACAGCTTCTTACGTCAACCTACCACTGATTCAGTGACAGCCAGCCCAGGTGGCAAGGGCAAAGACCCTGCCCACACATTCCTTTCTCATACTTTCTAACAACATCAGGACAGCCTTCTGTAAAATGTAGTTCAAAGCATTTATTTTAAACCTTTAGACACTGAAACTAGCATAGCTTCAGACCTGTGCTATAACGCTTGCTACAATTACTGAACGTTCCTGCTCTATCTCAGCATTGCAAGAAGCTTAGAGCCAAAACTGACAGTTTAAATTAAACCACATGATTTGCTCACTACCACACACATGTGGAAGAAAAGTACATGTAAAAAATCTCCATATGGCAAAAACTATGAATTTATTTTCAAAGATTAATATCATGACATCCATGACACATTCCATGGAATAGTGTGACAAGCAGCATCCTCATCATTATTACTCCAGGCACATGCAAACCTCATCAGTAATAGATATAGCTCATCACCATTAACAAAGTTTTCAGTCAAAAGAAAATAAAGTTACCAGGCAAAGTTGATTCATAGCATAAATCCAGTAGGAGTATTAGTGTAAGGAATCAAAAGGCTACGCCATGCTTTAAGTCAGTGTTGTCAATCAAATAGGGAGTAGAAAGCAAAGGCAATGTTGCAAGCCAAATAAGATTTTATTGCCATCTCTTGCCAAATGAATTTTTTTTTCTACTTCACACTATTCATTTCATCTTCAGAACACTCTAAGCCAACTGAGAAGGCAGACACAGAAAAATTTTGCAAATTTATTGGCTCCTCATATTTACCCTGCAAAATAAAGAGAGGGAATGAGAGTAAAATAACTGAATAGTTATCTAAGAGATTAGAAAAGTAGGCCAGGTGAGAGTGGAGGAGTAAATCACCCTTTTATGCCATAAGAGGTTGAAATTTTTGTATAGAAAATTCATACATGAATTCAAGAAAAAAAAAAGTGTGAATAATCACAGCACCTCAGGAATGTGAGAGAACCATGCTGTAGCTAGAAATGTAGCTACTAGAGGGTACAGAGTTGCCACTGATTTAAGTCACTATTTTGGCAGAAAAATTTTTGGTAAACCCTAGGCATCCTGTGGAGCAAAGGAAGGCAACAAGACCCATGTGATGCGTGATGGAAAGCTGTGGTTCTTCTTGAGATCTTTCACGTACAGGAAACACATACTTTCTTCCAGTTTCTTTATCTTAAATCTCCTTACATTGAATTTTAAATCCTTGGAGGAGACAGAAATGCCATCATAGTTTCTATGTAAAAGCAAAATCCAAGAAAGAAGCTTTTTGCATCTGGAAAGCAAAAGTTTACATATTGCTATGTGGCTTTAGAAACTCTAAATAGCCTGCAGTAAATGCTAACAAAAACATGCTTCTTTCTAATAAATCTAAAGAGAGTAGATGAAAGGAATAATTGTAGACTATTTGCCTACAGTCATATCCTGTTGGAAAATTTATGTCAAACGTAAAAAAGACATTTAATTTTTGTCATAACAATCGGGAGAATCACCTAAATGCAATAGTAGATATAGTAAAGAAACCTCTTTGAGAAGAGAGGAACCATTCTCTTCCATTCTCATGGAAGTGTTTTGGAAAAAACAATTTGGGTGCGGCTAGTTGAGGGTGAAGGATGAAGGATTTGTATTTTACTTTTTAATGATATTATTAGGAGTTAAGTATAAGAATATTTACTTTTCAGAAGTTATGAGTAACTTGAATCTCACAAATCCTATCATTAATGATGGAATTATGAAGCTCTAGTATTCTTTTTTTTTTTTTTTTTTTTTTTTTAAATCATTTTTGCCATGATTTACTTGATTATCTACTAACTCTGATGGATTAAGGATATCGAAATTATACTCTTGCTACAGCTGTGGAAAAACGTGTTCCTGTTAAACTAAAGCTCTGCTCACTTTAGATTAATAAATGTTTTCACTCATTCTCAAATTTAATATCCTTATTTTATACATATATCATGATGTTTTTAATATTTGCTGAGTGTGAATCTAGACATATAGGAATGTGATGCGAAAGCAATTTCCTATTTTTTAATGAACAATTGGCAGACTAGATTACAAAGTTTTGACACCTACTGGGAGGAGAAGCCTCATCTGTCTTCTATCCCTCTCTGCTATACCTAAAATCTACAGTAATCTGCATTTCACTAGTCTAATATATATTTAATTCACTTTTCACCCAGGCTTAAACTTAAACTTACACTTACATTTTTGTTGTGCCAGTAGAACTAGAATGAGGTGGGGAACCACAACTGGTTTGATTTGAAGCATTGTGATTTGTAGACAAGTCTTATGACTTTTGTTGTCTGCTGTTTTATCAGATGAATCCAGGTAACTGAGGTTAACACGACTGAGTTATGTTTTCTTTATAACCGTGCCTTTATGGTAGAACTTTTATTGCTAGAGAAATAACAGTGAGTGAAGAGGGACCCAGTACAGAATGTTACATAGCTATTCTGCTGTGCTTTTTAACTTTGTTTCAGAAAAGTTTAATAATTTGGTGCAGATGTGCAAAGAAGTATTTGTACCAATAAGTAGTTTGCTTCTGGAAAGGCTTTAATTGAAATTTAAGCAATAATTTTCTTTAACGGGCAGTGGGAAAACACAATTTCAGTTGTTCCTGACCTATATAAGAATTTAATATAACATTGATAAAATTTTTAGCTGCAGTTTCCATCACAATATCAGCAAAATTTTGGTTCCTGTTCTGTTTTGCACAATTGTCCTTTGGCCAATGCATTTCTCCAATAAATGTGTGACTTATTTGTCTTGCTTCCTATAGGTTATGTTCCTGTCGTTTTGTCTTGCCTATATCTGTCAGACCACCTGATATTCTCCAGTAGCTCTTACTCTAATTGTTCTTATAAAGAAAATGAATATGGATTGCTTAAAAAATAATAAACCCAGAGAATTACAATGCTTTTTTTTTCCCTGATAAATGGATATCATGTGAGAGATTACCATTATTTATTATGATCTTAAATTTCACCATAGCTTGAAAAATGTGTTATTCACAGAGACCTACTTTTCGACCACGTGTCCTTCCTTACAACAAGCTCTACCTGGTTTCTTTTTCTCTGCCAAGGTCATGATGAAAGACATGTGAAACATAGATTCAAGTTCAGACTTGGATGTTTATTGCTTCTTATCTATGTACAGTCTCATGACTTGTGAGCTCTAACTATCAAGTTAGAGAAACAATGTAAAATGGAGTACTTCTCTATCTCTACCAGGCTGTCTTTTCGAGGACAACATATACAATTATGAAATGCCATTTAAATTATTTTTGTTTAAAACCCGATAGCTAACTACTTGAAGTCTTCAATCCATCTACCAATTACAGAAAACCTCCCAATCCCATGAAGAAGGAAGAAGAATGTGAAGAAGGACTTAGACAACACCTTAAGTCCTCCATCTTGACTCACACATATTACTATATACTAAAATTTAAGTCTGAGTTTTTCACCCTGTGAGATCACACAATACTATTCAAACTACACACCCACAACCCCCATGCTGTCACTCAATCTTGGAAGCCTGTTCCAAGGCCTCAAGTCAAATGTGGTGCTTGCCTGAGGGTCAGCATCCCTCAGCTCAGAACGCCTGAAATACTCAGCCTCCAGGGTTCCAACATCTACCTAGCAGAAACAATTTACTTTTAAGAGCCAAATCAGACATTGTCACCCAATATTGCTCTTGTTTCTGCTCTACTAATTTTTAAGATATGCTTTCCTATAGATAGAAGACTGAACAGCTCTACAGAAATGGCAAATATTTACTAAGCTCATGGATCCTAAATTACAGTCAGACCACCTCATGGTGAAAAGGTCAGCTGGGGTGCAGAACACTGAGGAGATCACAGTTCTGCCACCTTAATCCATAAACTATATCAGTCCTATTAATATTCAAAGACAACTCATTCTCTGGACAAATCAGATGAATAAAAGATTAATCCATTTATGACTAAACAGCATAATGAGCCTTGGAAACGGTAAAATTATTAATTACCATCCAATGTAAAATTAACCCATCTTCAATGTTTACAGGTTCCATAGACTAGAATATATCTTCTGCCTCATAAAAATCACTGAACAGTTGAGATTTCCTGGACCAGCATGTAATTCTCATCACACTAGTGAGAAATCCAGACAAATGGGCATAAAATTTTATATCTTCTTTCTGTTGCCTACAGGAGTCTTTGAAAGTAAGCCATACTTTATAGATTTAACATCTCAGTATGGCCTGCCATTTCAAAAAACAAAATCTGATAGATTTCAAGTCAGCAAATTCAAGAAATTTCACATGTAAAACATTCTTGTAGTAATCATTCATTCTTAAAGAAGAGGAAGCAAAGACACCTGCTCCAATCCTGGCTTTAAATATCAAGATGTTGACACTGATCTCTTTGAACAAGTTTGATAGAAGCTTTTTTTCTGTCAGCACGCCTATTTTAATTATATCAGCCTTCATAAATTTAGAATCATCAATTCGGACCATTAGCATAATTCCTAAATTTAACAGACCATGATTGTCAGATGAATACTTAGTTCAGAATATATATAGCACTGCTGAAAGAGGATCTTGCTAATGAAATATAAGCTTTGATTAATAAAAATGGCCATTTTCTATCACAGTTGTGAACTTAAAATAATAAAAGCCTTTTTTTTATGCAACATATTTTAACAGTAGGCTTTGAGAAAATGAAAATGTTGGTTTCAGGGTTAGTTATGATCCTACATAATTTTTGTATTAATAATTATTTTATTAAAAATTTCTACCTTTACTTTAAAATGCTGATTATTCTTCTACAAATGACCTTTTTTTCTCTTGTTACTTTCTTAGTCAAATACAATTCACTGAAAGTAGAGACCTTATTTTTATAGAGCTACTTTCAAAGTGGTCACAATTCAAAACAAGTAAGAAGGCAAAAGTAGAAATATTTTTGCTTTATTTTCATTTTTATTTATTGCTTGGAAAGTTGATCTTGAACCTGTAGCCTCCATTGAGACATATCAAGGCAAGAAAGACTTGATATATCTCCTTTTACAGCTTCTTCTGTGCTAAAGAATGGTGAGCAGATTCACACAAAAAATTAAGTAACCAATGGAATTATCTCAACACCATAAACATTAGTGATTCTCACAATAAGAGGAAGCATACATAAAAATTCACTTTGTGGGATTCAGATGTCTGAGAAACTCTCTCATACAAAGAGCTCAGATACTGGTATTTTCATATTTATTTGTACTACCACTTGGCTTTTAGGTGTAATCAGCTGAGAAAGGTGCAGGTCAAAGTAAAATCTATCACACCAAACTTACACAACCAAAAAATACATTTACATTTGAGAATCTTCGAGGTCAAAAGTAACAGAGCTGTGATTTTGCTTCGTCAACCATCATTATTAAATAGAATCTCTCAGAGCATTATGTTTTTTCAACCCATGCTACAAAACAATCCATGAAACTATTGCTCAGAATTTTCTCCTCACCACCCCCTAGCATTTATTTCCATGTTTTTATGCAGAAAATGTTGTAAAAGAGGGCCATCAGTGATGAAGGAATAAAAGGGGTTTTAATACATGTTTCCTGTGAATGCACAGATGTCTGTATCAAGATATATGGATTCAGAGAAATAATGCAATTCTTGAAAATTGGTAGTATGCAATTTGAAACACCATTCTGTGATATGTCAAAGTGTCCAGGAATTCTTATGAGTATTAATGATGGTGAATTTGAAACAGCCTACAAGTATTACTGATGCAGGAGAATTAGTTATAAAGAGTTTAATACTAAATTAGAAATCCCAAATACAGCACTAGTTTGCAAGTATCAGAACAACCCCATATTTGCCTACTCGCACCAATGCCTCAATTTGTCTCGAATGAAGTATGAGACTCTTTTGGAAAGAAACTGAAAGATTCCCCAAGTAATGTACTCAAATATGCACACTGTTGCCATTTATTAAAAAATTTTTAGTCTAATTTCACACTAAAGATGGCTAGGACAGCTAGAGGATTATCATCACTTGGACATTTGTCAAAAACAAATAGTAGATACAAAAACAAAAGTGCCTCTTTTGTTTCCCAGAAGAACCTCTTAAATTTCCCTTAGCCTTTTTTGACAATGAGGAAAGTACAACACTGAACCAACACTCCAAAAAATTGGTAGTATAGCACAAGCTAAGGCAGACTTGAAAAATTACTTTCTTAAATTGCCTCTGGGCTTAAGAAAAATAATTCAGTTTGTAGACTTTCTATACAGAAATTAATGTGAACATTGCTACTTGGATATGTCGTAGTTATTTCATGTCAGTATATGTATGGAATTTTTTAATGTGTCTTGTTTATTTTCTGTTGTTCATTTATCATAGAGAAGTATTGATAATTATTTTATTCAAATTTTACAGACCCTGGATTTGAATTAATCTTTCTAATATCTTAAAATAATCCATATTTGAGCAGATTATGAGGAAAGAAAAGGAAAAATCATTCCTTTACCTAGTTATTTGAAATTATGTAAGTGTCCTTAACTTTCAATTATTTATCTAATTTTGAAGTTGATTGTACTGCAAGTACATTAGACCAATGTTGGGGGTTAAGTTTTCCTGTGGAATTTTCCCCCCCATAGGTTGCTAGGAGACTAAATACTGATAGATGAAAGGTGCTTAACCTGGACAAAAAGTGTAGATCACTCAGTTTAGGGGGAGGAAAAAGGCTCCCAGGAGCTGAGGGTGGCGGTTCCTTTCTCGGCTCTCGGTTTTCCAGGGAGGACGGTCGAGCGACTGGTAGCTGCGTGGATTCCATGGTTAACGGAGGGGTTTGGTCCTGAGAATTCTATCATCTGTTCGAGCACCCATGAATTCGGAGGTTTTTTCGCCTGCCCTGCCAGATTTTAGGTCCAGCCGCCGCGGCTTCTCCAGCACTGCTCCCTTCGCCTGCCAGGACACCCCCTGTCTGCCGGGGACAGTCCACCACTTACAGCCATCAGCCCGGAGTTTTCCACCGTTTCAGTTTAGTGCTCTCGGGGTCCCGAGAGATCACACTGCCCAGGACTTGTGAGACAAAGCCCCTCGGAGTTCTTAGTTCTGTTTTACTATTATTGTAATTGCTGTTGTTGTTTGTCTGTCCTGTTATAGTTACTAGTAAAGGACTGTTATTTCTTTCCCCATAGCTCTGACTGAAAAGTGGTTTTTTTTTAAATCTTCCAAATTATAATAACACAGAGGGAAGGATTTGAATTCCCCGTTCCTAGAGAAGCCTACCTCTCCCCAGCAGATACCTGTCTTTTCAAACCAAGACAACCAGGTGGTGATTTTTACCTTTTTTACATATTTCAATATCTAGAAAAGAGAACTTTTAAGGGGCTATTTCACAGAGGTGCCTAACCTATTGCTTCGACCCTGCTTGCTTAGTAATTGCATTCCTATTCCATCCTCAAATAGTCATCAGTTTTCCCTGCTTCCTTTGAAATATGAAGCCACTCTATCTAGTGTATTTATATGTTAGTTTTTCTATATCTCAGCCTTATTTTCACTTTGGGTTTTTTGTGGGGTTTTTTGTTGGCTTTGTGGTTTGTTTTTTGTGTGGTGGGTTGTTTCTTTTTGTTGTTGTTATTTGGGTGGGGTTTTTTGTTTGTTTGGTGGGTTTTTTGTTGGTTGCTTGCTTTTTGTTTTTTTGGGGTTTTTTGGTTGTTGTTGTTTGTTTGGGAACTTTCTTGGGTTTTTGGGGTTTTTTTCTGCAGTAAATGAATGCTTTAAATTTGAATTAGGATATATGGTGTATGGACCCCTCTTTACTAGAACTTCAACAGATAAAAAAGTACAAAAGCAATATTCAAGCACTTCAAAGTTGCGATTGAAGTTCCTAAAAAAATTGCATAGCATATTCTGTCATCAGCTGTGCAGGGTCAAGTATAAAACAGAATTTAGGAAGTTATATATCTTTTATAGTACCTATAACAGAAAAAAATATATTTAGAATGGATATATATATATATATATATATATATATATATATATATATATTTTTTTTTTTTTTTTTTTTTTTTTTTTTTTTCCTTGAGGGCAGTAAAGCAAAAAAAGTAGGTTATCTATAGAGGCCTTTTAGGCGCCATATCCAGAGGTTTTCAAGCCCCACCAGAAGCCTTGACCAGCCTGGTGTGAGATCATAACTTGTGTCTGGTTCCGTCCCGCACCGGGCGGGAGATGACCTCCGGCTAGCTCGAGTCAACACAGCCACAGAATGGTCCCGGTTCGTTTCGGCTTCTCGGTTTAGCAGCTGGACCCCAAAAGTGTTGTGACAGCAACAGCAGCAGAAGAGAAAAGGCTGGCTCTCAGCTTAGCAGGTTAAAATGTTTATTAGCTCCAGAGCTGAGGAGCAGGGAGGCTCAGAGCTCCGAGATGAGAGCTCCGAGGCTGAGACGCTGAGAGAGAGATGCAGAGCGTTTTTTCCTCCCTCCTACCCCCTATAAGAGGGGGAGGGGTTCCAGGGAGGATACTACAAGACAACAAATCAGAGAATTCAGGGGGTAACAAGGTGTGCCCACCCCCAAGCCTTGGACCACTAAAATCCAGAGCTAAAGGAATTCCCCCCAGGGGGCCTATCACCTGAAGCCCTCTCCCTGAGATTTCGCAACCTGGGAGGGCTCCTCATAGTTATAGACAAGCTGCCCCAGAGAGGGGGGTGGGAGGACTGACACAAAACACCTTGTTATACAGACAACACAAAAAGGGTTACAACATTGGGGATACAGTGAAATGAACCATAGCATAAACTTCTTATAAAAACCTAATAAAACAGTTCTGCACCACCACAATAACTGATCCTTGTGCAATAAGGGAGTTCCTGAGGTCCTTCTCAACATGAATTATCCTAAAATTATTTTTATTCTAATTGAAAGGCAGAACCAGAAGAAAAAATATATATAAAAAAACAAACTCTTTTAAAAATTATCTTCAAGAAGAGGTCCAAACTCCAGTAACTGCAGATAGTATATCTATTATTAGTGGACAGGGTCACCAAATAGGTCCTGAAGTTTTTTCCCCTTTTTCTTGTAAGGTTTTTTCATTAAATGAAATTTTATTTAAATGTATTTTTCCACCAACTTTTTAATTACTGATGACAAATTAATTTCTTAATACAAGAAACACCAAAAAATTTAAAAATACCCAAAAAGCTAAAGTGATGAAGTTTTACTTTTTAAAATACTTTTATTTTCATTTATATACCTTTTAAAAATATAGAATCATTACATAGTCCTTAGTATTTCTTAATATATACTTTATAGATCAGGAAATAATTTGCTGCATTTGAACCCCCCTAAATGCAGTACAAATACAATTTCAGTAGCCATCCTATCCTAAATTCTTATTACACAGAAAATTTAGTTTGTTTTTAGAAACTGACTAAAATGCATTAATGTAGAACAAGACTAAAATAATTTAGGTGCAAGCATCTTTCTTGCTAATTTAAATAGTAATTAAATTTTATGATTTAAATTACTACTTATAAATAAACTCTTTGAGTACAAAATGTACAATGATATCTCTAGTGGCATCTTGAACTAAAATTTGAAATGAAGTCACATTCTGAGATCACAGTGTGACACAGGAGAGGAAGGTTAACTAGCAGATTAATTGTTACTTGGAGTTTAATGAGAAAAACTGAAAGAATCACACAGGAAAGATAACATTAATCTCAAATAAGTTCATATTTCAATGACTTTAAAAACAATAATAAAAAATTAGTACATGTTATTGCATTTCATGATTATGTTACTATATTTAATTTCCTACTGTTAAACTACAGTTTCCACATTTATAGGAGGAGAAATAGGATACTTTTAAAAATATATACTGAAATATACTACTTACATGTAAAAAAAACAAACCAAAGAACAATAATTTGTTCAAATGAGCCAGATGTTATCAACAATTATTAAAAGCAAGCATAAACTACAGTTACATAACAACAGATTGGACAACATCAAGCCATACTATTTTTTCCAAGTATTTATCTAATTTCATACAGTCAATTTCTCTCCACTGGCAGCTGTGTCAGTTGATGCATATCCCGTCCCAGTTTTCCTGGTTACTGATGGTTACCAAAAGACTTTTTTTCCTTATAGACCACAGCATTATCTGTTTCCAAGTTAATCCATCAAATTAAGTGGAAAGAAATTTTATTTTGCTGTGGATGTGCTGTGGAATGCACAGTGGAGTTGAAATAGGCCATGCTATAGGTATCCTCAGGATAAGTTTCTGAGGAGGGCTGTTTAAAGATAACAGTGAAAGTCAGACGGTTCCCTGAAACCACTCTTCCCACATACTACTTTAGACTAAGATTTACAAAAAGTAAAAATTTATTAACAAAATGCAAAATTGTCATATAAATTACATTAATCATTTTGTATTGGCACAAAAGATAAAAAAGAGAAAAGGAATAATTATATATAATTTCTTCCCATCCTTATTACCTTAAAAGGCAGACTGTCAGCTCTTTTGAATGTAGAATGAACACTCTGCTATAATAGTAACTAGTAACAAAGTCAGGAGGATTTCCAGTAGCGATGCCAGCTATTGATCTACTCTATTATTTACAGTAGCTATAGGCACAGTTAAAACCAGAGTATATTGCAGGGACTTAATTTCTTAGTTTACTAGTAAACTTCATTAGTGAAAGAGCTTACTTCAATTTTGTAAACTTTACATGTCAGGCGAACACAAACAAAGTATTTCCATATTTTAAATGATGTGCATATGTAGCAGTCAACTCGGCTTTGGTTAACACAAGAAAAAAAATTAAGTGTAATCAGGCTGCAAAATTGAGTCAATATTTTTAAGAATAAATAGAATTGATAAAAATACATAAAACAGTCAAACTACAAAAATATTTGTCTTAGTAACTGCTGGATGACTTTGCTGTTTCCCACTCATCAAATTCAGTGAAAGAAGCAGTGAGTGTTTTAACTCTAAAGCTTAAAGAACTGTCTGATGGAATAAACTTTTAGCTATTTAAATTAAGAAGCACATCAAGTAACCTTCAGAGTTTTATGAAACCATGTCCTGACAAAAAAGCTGTAGTCAAAATAACAAATATGTACAATACTTTAGACCAATATTTAGGGACACTTCTATACATTATGAAAATAAGCTTCTGAATATAAAGATGAAATTCAAAAAGAACTTAGGAAGAAATTGAAAAAGTAGCTGTTGCAGAAGACATTAGGAGATCTAAATACTTTTCAAAGTATACCATAAGCATTCAATAAATATCCCTGTTATTTTGTACAACTTTTTTCTTTCCAAGTCCCATGATTTCCATTTTGCAGACCTGAAAAACATTTGTCCTGCTTTACAGACAGGTTGACTTTGTAGAGAAGGCTGATCCTCATGGTCTCTTCTATCTCACATTGTTCTCTGCTAGAAATTTAGGAATGTCTGACAACTATGGTAAGGACCATTTTTTTTGAACTTGAAATGCAAAATATTATCATTTCAACTCTGCTTTCAATGAAGCAGGATGAATATTTAACTCATTTTGCATGTAAGAACTCCTAAAAAATGTAATTGTCTCTCGTACTATGTTTATTGCCTAATGTAACTTCTAAATAGATATATAGGGTTTTTGTTGAAAAAGTCATATAGCACTACAGCGGCATAGAAGTGATCTAAGTCTAGCTGGCACTGCTTCACATATGATTTTACTGCATGTGTTAACTCTCTTATCTCCTTTTAACTGAAAGCAGAAAATTACACAATAAAAATTTTATTCAGATTATTTTTACCTAGATACGGCTTTACAGCTGTGTAATGGTCAAGCTTGCCCTAGCCTCAAGTCTCACTTTAGAATAATTAACCTAAAAAAATATGACCACCTGAACAAAGAAGACTTAACTTGCTCTAATGAGGAGGAAAGAGGAGTTGGCAGTAAAAGAAGGTAATAAAATATTTCATTCTTTAGCTTTCTACTGGTCATGGCTACCAACGGTATTTCTGTTCAGACATATGTGATATTAAATTTATATCATTTTGCCAGGATAAGAAACATTTTTATTCTGGTTTAACTCAATTGCCTACTTTTAATGTAACAAAAAAAAAAACAAACAAAAAAAACAAACAAACAAAAAAAACAAACCACAACTTTAACAACCGTCAATGTAGAATGACTCTGAAAAGAGAGTACATAAATTTATTTCTTGAAATGTCAATTGTACCAAATTCACAGACAAGATCCCATTTTTTTATACATTCAGCTCTCACTAAATGTTGTTTTTAGGACTTTGAATCAATTTTTTCCTAATATATGTCACCTATAACATCTAAACACCATTATTTCCTTAATAATTATTTTCCTTAAAGTGCTAATAGAAATGCATTCTCTTCATTGCATGCTTAAGGAAGCACTATCTTATCACTCACATTGTTGAACCTACAGTGTGTGTAAACCATACATATGGAGTAACTTAAGAAATCATATTCCAATGCTAGAAAAATGCTGATTCACTGGCAGCAAAATGACATTTAGAAAAATACCACATTCTCAAAGGCATTAATTAATGTTATTTATTTTCCTTTTGTTACTATACATTGTCTACATGAAGGGTAGGAACTGTGCAGCAAGAAGCAGCATAAATGTAACTATGAGATTAAAAGGTTTAAAAAAATGTAATTAATTTGAAAGAGGAAAACAATAAAATAAACAAAACAAAATAAGAACTAAAACCCAAATCATTAATTTGAATAAAATTATTCTTCTGTTAATGTACCATTTATCCAGCAATCATATAGGTATGTATATTTTATATGTGCTGCCAAATTTAACAACAGTTTCAACTTTAACAGTCATCACAATTTGGTGGAAGGTGGACTTACACAGAAGTATAATAATTTTCAACTAACTAAGAACTGTGATAATGTATTTTCTAATGTTTAAAATTATTTTATAGGAACATGAAATCACAGAATATTCTGAATTTAGAGGAACACCAAAGAATCACAGAGACCAACACTTGGCACTGCACAGAACAACCCAAAAAACCCACCCTGTATTCCTGAGAGCCTATTCCAAACACTTCTTGAAGCTGAGTAGGATTGGTGGATTTTAAAATGCCGTAATGTAGAAAACAGGGCTCACCCATTTCTACGCATTTTCACTGTAATCTGATACAATTAACAAATTGCATCTTTTCTCATCTAGGAAGAAATACCTCTGCAGCATTAGCAATATCTCAGTTAAAAAATGTTCAGCCTGAGAAAAAAATTCTGATTTTGCAACCATTTTGTACACTTTTTATAAAAATTAAGTATATTGTCTGTACATAATTGTCCCTTTTGGTGGGTTTTGTTTTGTTTTGTTTTGTTTTGTTTTGTTCTCCAAGAAGAGGCTACTTCTGAAATAAATGGAAAACATCCTACCATCCACTCTGCAGTCACAGTTAAGTCTTTGTCTTGTCTCTACATTGTAAAGGAATATGATGCAAATAAAGCTAATTCCATCCAATCTTATTTCAAAAATTATAAATTAATTTCTCTTATTAAATTTTCTCTTTTCAGTGACACTCTTCTGCTATTTGTTCACTGTCAGGCTGTATGTGGTTCCTCATTCTGGGGTCTCTGCAATTTCACATCCTGTGAAATCTATTGAACTTAGTCTAATAACTCCCATGGCATAAGAATCATACTAAAGGCTGGAGTACTATTCATCCCAAATTACAGTTCACAAACTTTTACACTTATTACTGACATAAATACCAAATTTTTTGAAGTATAAGCCTCTATTTGGAAGAAAAATAAACAAATTATCTTTTTCTTGATTAGGACTTTTGCTTAAGTAGTTTATCCAATATTATCATAGTTTATTTTGCAATGGTTTCCTGGAACATTAAACTATGCCATTATCTAGAAGCTCAAATATTCTTTTCTTTCTACCAAACATGCATAGTGAGCTGTAGTTTATTCCCGAAATACAGAGAAATTCTTTGCTAAAAGAAAAGAAAAATACAGATATTAGTCAGGCTCTTTACTTCTTTAGCAATAGAGTAAATCACTGTAGCACCACATTAGAAATTCATTGTCCATAACGCTATGATGTTTCCTTGCTGTACTTAAGTATTAATCAATCTGATTCAAGAGCCATTTCAACCAAAGCTTATATTTTTGCAAACACATTTGTAAATTTTTATTAAATGGCCTGGACAGAATAGGCAGCTAGAATTCATTATTTGTTGACAAAGAGTGAAATTACTCTAAAGTAAAATATGACTTGTATTCTTGGGTTTAAGTCTGTTACTGAGAGTGACAGAAAACCTGGCCAGCGAAGAAATATTTCTACTTTTTTTAATTTGTTAACATTTCTTTGCAGTCTATTGTCGAACCTTTTCTTAATGTTCAGTTACACAATTCATTGGCAGCTGTATCTATTTGTAGCTGTGCTAAAACCATCATATTATACAGAACTTGTATGGATTTTTTCCATTGCTGCTGTCTATACACTGGTATATCCACAGTTCAACAGTCTCATCAGTTCCTGACCTTTATTTTGTCAGGCAGTGGTAAACTCATCTAAACACTGGAAACATGTTAACTGAAAGTACAGAAACACAAACTCTGTCTCTGTAAGCCTGAGAGAGTTCCTATAAATGGGGACAACCAAGAACATACTCATCATTATTCATATTTTTGAAATTAGACTATCAGTTTCAGTTATTTGTTGTTACTGAGTTCAGTTTGTGAACTGAACTGCAGAGTTACAAATGCCTAGTATTTTAAAAGAAAAATCATAAGACATACTATCCTAAAAATAAGTCATTGGAAATTCTTTTCTGGAGCAGCACTGTAATGTGCCATTTTGTTAAACACCATTTATATGCTGGCAGCTTGCTTTCTGTCATTTATTAACTGTTCTTAATATGAGGAGAATAATCTTGGGCAATTGTAGGTAACTATATCCAAAAGAAAACACAAAATTACAAACTAAGAAATATTTTAATATTTTGATTGCTACAGATCTTAGTTGGAAGCAAAAAAAGAGAAAAATCTGGAGAAAAAAAGAGTGATGAAAAGTCACTTACTTGAAAGCTATGTCTCTAGCTTTCAGGAGCTCCTTCCTGAAAGCATAGCTTTTTCTATATATTTATATAGAAATTAAGCTGTCAGTTGAATAGAAAGAAAATATTGTATTAATTAACATTTTTGACTCTTATAGAATAGAAAAAAATTAATTTATAATATGTACACGCATTTGAGATGTAAAGTCACTTAAGATGTTAAGAAAAGTTGTCCAAGAAAGTAACAAAACCCCTTTTCTATTTCCTCACTTATTTTGAAGTACCTGTGTGTAAGATATATAAAATGAAAGCTGTGGCTCTTTGTCTGAGAAAATGAAAAATGAAAATTACTTCCCCCTCACCAGAAGGAATAAAAAATATTTCCGAAACAGAGAACTTAGGTTAGATATTTCTCTCATATTTATGCATTTCTTCTTTATGCACTTCTCCTCCATTTTTTTTTTTTTCTCAAAATTTCTTAAAAATTAAGATTCACATGAACATCATGAGTAACAGGAGACTCATTCTCTTTGCACAGGAAGCAGTGCCAAAATTTTTCATAGTCAAGATTTAGTTATCATTTTATATTTGTATGTTTTGGACAAAGTATATTAATTAATATCTGGTCAGGTAGATGTTCCTCTTCAGTAATGTGCCACTTAACAAATAACTACAACTACAACTACAACCCTGGCACTATAAGCATCGAAGCTCTATGGAACACATTGTACACAGAGCTCTTCCATTATGTGACAAGGACAGAATACATACAGAAAGATGTCTTCAGGCCATTCAGTGAAAACAGCCCATAACAAGAAATTTTTCATATATGCTTAGTTTCATTTTGCTTCATGGAAGGAGAAATGTCCTGGGGTGAAAGGGTAGAAAGGGAATAATTTTCTTGGCAACCCCCTGCCATAAATCTCTCTAAGGTGATGCCTCTCCTGTAGGGATAATGAGGGTGCAATAAACAGAAAAAGCAATTACTTGGTTTAACATCAATCAACTATACAGAATATGAATACTGCTTTTAGGTTGTCTTGTTTCAGAAGAGAAGGAGTATACTTTTGTAACTCTAATCTGTAGTGATAAAACTACTACAGATTTCTTGCTTCCAGTTTACAGTGGCATGATTGTAGTATTTCTGACAAATACATAGCAGTGTCTGTACTTAATTCAAACAGCCTAAGAAGGTCGCAGCGTACTAATTGGATCACAGGTTTCTTTCCCAGCTAGTACTTTGCTAACATTCACCCTCTTCAAAGGAGTCACTCAGGGAAGGCTCTGCATTAGAGACTGAAGTCATCTCTAAAAACACCAAAACTTTAGTCAGACTTTCTGCTTACATGGGTATACAGAGTATTTATGTTTTTATTCTTCCACTTTTCATTTGCTATTCATATTCGTCATATATTTATATACATGTTTGGAAGAGTAGGAATTTCTCTTGCAAGTTTAATTTTCACTCTAGGCTACTGATTGTCTTCCATTACTGGAGACTTGCTGATGAAACTTATCTCAGCTGCAACCGCAGCCTGTCTTTCCTCCAAAGACACTGCAGCTTGCAGTTTATCAGCTTTGAGCAGCATCTTAGCATCTGTTTTGCATCAGAATCTGCTGCTTTGTTATGATTCCAGTAAGAAAGGCACTCAAACTCTGCGAAGTATCAATTCAAATACCATTTATTAGAGATAACATTATACAGAAAGAGTAATCTTAAGTCTCTCAGATGCTGGGAGTCTCGAGCTGTGCAACACCAAGTGTTGGATCAGGACACAGCATATAGTGCAGCATCCTTCTGTGTTTGGTAGAATACCCTATTTTAATCATTCACAAAAAAAGAATTTTTTCCACTGCTGAACACAAATAACTTTCACACAGAAACTTCTTTCTGAACATTTAGATGATCTAAAAACAAGATCACAAAGGTGTCATCATGGCTTGTGTCAAATGGACACTGTAGTTCACTCTTTTTTCACAGGCCGCAGCCTTGACCTCTGCCACCTCAGTCATGTGGAGAGACCTGTCACTGGGGAAACAGTGGAGATCAGTGGAGATCCTCATCATCACTCATTCTGGTGATGCAGAGCACTGGAGCTACACTAGAACTGGTGCCATGAAGTGCTCCAACATCCTCAACATGGCTGATTGCATTCCTGGTGCACATGATGGAGTCCACTGGCTCAATGCACAGTTGCAGGCCAAGTGTTTATGGGTCTGAGGCCGCTGCATGGCACTGCGTCGTGGGGCTGGGCAGTTGGGGCTCGCAAGGAGTGGTATTGCATGATATGGCTGGGAGAGGCAAACGGGGTTGCAGGGTGGGCCTCTTACCCTTGTCCTGTGGGTTTTGCAGAGTACTGGAAGTGCTGCAGAAGCATGGCAAAAGTCCATCAATGGGAGCAGAGTGGTGAGCGGCCCTGGCACCCAGCACCCCACAAACATCCAACACCTCAGCAATACTTCAGGATTGTGCCGGGGGCTGTCCTTTCTTAACAGCAGGTGCAGAAGGGCAAGAGCCTACACTGACCTCAGGGAGGCAGCGAATGCTGAGGGAGAACACCAGATCCTGCCCCAGTCTCTCACCCTATGCCCTGCCTCAGTCCATGCAGGGCAGTGCTGCCTAGTAACCAAGGAGGCCTGCTCTCCAGAGGTCCTACCACAGGGGCCAGGGTCTTTTCCCTTTCTCTGCACAGTGAATATGGAGGCTTCAAGAAAGGAATGCCTGTCCCCACTGACCTGCCTGCCCATCCCTTGGAACCTTGAGGACCTATGTGTCATGGCAGAGCTCCATTTTCATAGACTTCTTCTTCCGGCCCCATGCCATCACTGACTTGACCCTTCTCAACCATGTGGAACAATGCCAGTTCTCCAAGATTGGTCTGAGGGTAGTAATGAAACTGGGGATGGTCTTTCACCAGGATTCCCCCTGGAGCTTCCGTCAGGAACAGACCTAAAGCAGGGATGCTTGCTGGAAACATCAAGGATAGGGCACAGTACCTTGTGATATGAAGGTGCATGTTGGCAGCCTCACAGACATGGCTGTAGGCAATGATGTGCTGCTCCTGGAGATCACCCACACCCTCCCATAGGCCCAGGTGCTGCCCAAGTGGAACTGAAAGCCGCTACAGGAGGAACTGGTGCAGTGGAGAGAGGTACTGGGAGCCTGCAGACGTTGCCATACTAAGGTATAGTCGAGCTGGAGTTCCTGAGGAACTGTGTCCCCTCAGAGCTGCTGTGGGTGGATGTGAACTAGAGTGCAAATAGGGGCATAACCCCACCATCTAAGCCCTTCTGTAAGCCCCTGTGCTGGCAGATCTGGACCCAGAAGATTAATATAACCTGAATTTCATTAATCCTGACCATCCAGTGAATGTGGGGTCAGGAACCCCCTGGGTTACCCCAATCCTATCCAAAATGTTAAAAATTACTTATTTTCTCTAGCCTTGGCATTATGATTCTTCCATCCATCCCACAGATGGGGGTGCAACACCCTTGATGCCTGACCCCAATGGGGATTTGAGCAGTGCTGAAACCCACCAAATGGGAGTTGGGGTATCTGGTACTCCAGTGAGTGTGCTGGCATCTGGAGAGTTAGATAGGCTGGAGAACTGGGTGATGGGTATCACCATAAGCAGTGACATCAGTTCAGGGCAGTGCTGGTTTCATGGTTGGATTTGGTGGCACATGAGTCTCCTTTAAGGGGTAATTCCAATTATAAGTGCTCAGCAATGGTAACTGGAGCTGAGAACATGAGAGTGTGAGTGGATGAGAAGCTCATCATGACTCAAAAATGTTCACTTGCAGCTTGGAAAGCCAACCACATCCTGAGTTGCATCCAAAGCAGCATGGGCAGCAGGTCAAGGGAGATGATTCTTTCCCTCTGCACTCCCCTCTTGAAACACCCGCTGGAGTACTATATTCAGACTAGATTGTTAGAAATAAGAATCCTGAATTCACAAAATATGATATCCTATCCTGTGCAGATGCTTGGAGTTCTGTTCCTTTACATGTGTAATTAGTTAATCTCAGTTACAGTGAAAGTCAAAAACATTCTTTCATTTGTCTTCACCAGCCACTCATCTTGCCTTTGCAATTTATATATAAACAGAACAGGACCACTACATATTTGGGAGATGAAAAATCATCATGACATGAGTATTTAGAAAGGTCTATTTCTGAAAAATTAAGGAAACTCAGAATATATGAGAGAGAGAGAGAGAGAAATAGAGAGAGAGAGAAGAAAGCATTAACTAATGGGATGAGTTCATCTTCAATGTTACTGATGAAAACCTAGCAGAGAGTGACTAAGTCTGTTTTTTACTAAAATGATTCATAACTCCTTTTATCATTTGCATAGAAATAAGTGGTGATTCGGATCTTGTTCAAGATCTATATTAGGAAATTAACAGCTTTGGCAATTATCCTGTTATAAATTTTCTGAATTTTCTATAAGCACTCTCATGAAATGGAAACAGATTCCTTTGAATATGAAAGTCTTTACCAACAGCGTGTCAGTCTGGAGGCATTAGTAATGTCTTCTCCAGTTTAATGGTGCATCAATGTTTCCTTCTCAAAGAATAGTATTGTAGCAGTCTAAGAAGAGTTATGCTGCTTAGCTGCTGAGGCAATTTTCTTACATGATACCTGTTAAAGTCACCCTCTAAATGTTCCCTTTTGATAAACAAATAAACAGTTCAATTCCCTGTCCATAAAAAGTCTCTTCTGTTGAAAGAAGTCTAGGTAAGCTGAGTAATGATCTCTTGAGATCCCTCTGGTTGGTAGCACAACTTTCTGCCCTACCATCCAGATCATCACATAATTATAAAATAGCTTGGGCTACATAATCTAATTACCCACTAGACCAGATTGCTCAGAACCCCATCCAACCTGGCCTTGAATACTTGCCGGAATGGGCATCCACTTCTGTATAAGATCCATTTCAGCACCTCACA
The DNA here is from genome assembly GCF_015227805.2 of Hirundo rustica. Taxonomy (NCBI): domain Eukaryota; kingdom Metazoa; phylum Chordata; class Aves; order Passeriformes; family Hirundinidae; genus Hirundo; species Hirundo rustica. The sequence continues at coordinate 42,013,506 of NC_053488.1, forward strand.
ACTCACAGGGTACAGAATTTCTTCTTAACAACTAGACTAATCTGTTTTCTTTTAGTTTAAAAATGTCTCCCCTTGTCTTATCAGTACCTGTCCATGTAAAAAGCTACTGCACCTCTTTTTTATAAGCCTCATTTAGGAACTGGAAGGTCTCAATAAAATCTCCCAGGAGCCTTCTCTTTTCCAGTTTGAACTACCCCAACTGCCTCATCCTGTCTTAATAAGAGAGGTCCATCTTATTGTCTGCTTATCCAGCCCGTACTTCATCAACTTCTCTATGAAGAATGGAGACTGAGGTTTTGTTTTTAGAATAAGGCTAATACACTGTTTTTCTTGTAGCCCATTAGTGGCCTTAAACATTTAAAGGGACAGAAACAATTAACTGTCACTGACTTTACCCTGTGTTGTCGTTAATATATTTTATGCTATGTAAATAATTTCCTATACTGTAAAGGGTTTTGCAGTTTGTATTTTCTATAATAATTCTTGTCTTTTTTGACTGCTGCAGCACACCAGACAGCCACAAGCCAGAAAGTGAATCATGATACAAAAAGGGATGCCAGCTGAGTAACTTATCGCTGTACATGCTTTTCAATAAAACAGATGCATTTTTTGCACTTTGAACTTCTAGGAGCAAAAACAGACACTGGAATTAATATTATTAGCTTAAGCAAAGACAAGGAAATATTCCAATATTGTTCACTCCTCATATCAGTTCTATTATTGAATGAAATTCTCAAATGAAGCCATAATGATTCATTAAAGAACAATAAAAGAGTTAAAGGAAAAGTTTTTCTCTCTTTCTGTCACGTTGCTCTACCTTTCCCCATTTAAAGTGAATCAACTTGTCTAATGACCTAAAATGATTCAATAACTCAACCTTTTTCTTCACCAAAATGTATCTTTTCTCTATACTCTATAAACAGATCCTGAAAAATATAGCAATTATCTTAAGACCTGCTTCTGCTCTTCTCAGCCCCTCTGGGATTGCATTTGATGTCTTGCACATAATGGCAGAGGAAAAAAACGCTACTATGAAAGAGGCTTATTGGGGACTACTCCTGCATCTCCCATTTCTGTAAGCTGGAAAATGCTACTGTCTCTACTGCTACAAATTGAATTACAGAACATAAGTATGCCAACACTTTAAAGAAAAAAAAAATAATAATAATAATAAAGTAGAAGTAAATGAAGAAAATGTAGCTACAATACAACAATGTAAAATAGGTCACCTAAGTCTCTCCTTTTGCCTTTTATAAGTACCTTAAATACTTTAGGATCCCTTTTAATTTTGCTTAGATTATTTACTGAGGGGTTTTTTTTTGGGAGTGGTATATTTGCTAACAGTCAGCTTCAGACACAGAGCATTAGACCTAACATGTAAAATTTTTAGAGATCTGTCAGAGTGGTAAATGCCAAATGCACACTTTTATCTCTTCCTGTAGCTAAGCTGAAAATCTTCTCTCTAACAGTTTTTTGTCCCTACTCACATTTGCAAAGAAACTTTTCAATTATTTTGGCATTATTACACATTTGGAGGAAAAGGACAGAGCAAAAGAGGGTTAAGATTACCCCCAAAATATTTAGGTTTGGTATCTTGTGAAAGAAGAGAAAATTGGATTTGTGCTCCTCACCTCCTATTCAAGTGGGGGAAGTTCTAAAACTGAGGTATTTATTAGATTAAAATTTAGACTCCCTAACTCTATGTGTGCATTGCAGATTCACCTAAAATACTATCCAACAATATTTTAAGCAAAAATTTATAGCAAAATCTATCTTTAATGAAACAATCTATCACTAACTAGAATTTAATATGTACTCCATTGGAAGTGAGCATGGTAGGAGGGAGAGTCAGCTCCCTCAAGGTTCTCTTTAAAGCAGAAAGGGGTAATAATTAAAGCAGGAAGCTGTAAATTGCAAGACACAGGCACAAATCTGACCCATACTATAAGGAAATGAAATTGATAAGTGGTCACTGGAACATGGGAATATTAATTTCAGTAGGATTATGTGATCAAGTACCTTGTGAAAGGGGATTGCAAGGAAAAGGGAGAAGCCATTAACAGAATATACAGTGACAAAAGTGACAAGTAAATATAATGGAAGCACAGTTAAGAGGTAAACCTGGCCAACACACTGACTGATGGAAGAAACTGCAGCAGGAGGAGCTTTGCAGCTGACAGGGGTGAAAACCTGAGGATCCGGGCGGCTGGAAGGCTAGTGGGACTGTGCAAACTGATGGAGAACTGTGCAAAGGGGACTGGGAAGGAATAAAGGGAGGGTAGGCAAAAAAATTATGAAATGAGCTAGTCAAATGTAAAATAGGACAGTAAATGAACTTTTCTGACTAAGACTAAGATATGATCACTGCAGACCACTCTATCTTCTTAAATAATTTTTTAACTACATCTCTGCATAATCTCATTTTTCCTGTGTCTTTTAGTGCTGCAAAGGCTAACTAGCAGCTTCTTGTCACTATATATGAATGAGTAGCTCGGCATCAGCCACTGGAGCAGAACCACTGTACATAGTGCATGTGCTTGGTGCTGGCTGCTGAAAGGGGTTGAGTGTCTGTACATCTCCCCAAGCGGAGTATGTCTGCATCCTCTGTCTGTATCATTTGATTACAAACCATAAACAGGACAGCCCTTAACAATATGTCTGTTGTGAATGTTTTATTCATTCTCCCCAGGACATCAGAACCTCAGAATTTAGGTAATATTGGAATATTAGAATGGTTCACACTAGTGAAATCTTCTTTCAGAGAAGTGTGAATTATTGAGTGGTCCCTTGCCTACCAGCATATTTATAATTCTCTAAGCATGACAGTCTTTGTATGAAGAACGCCATTTGATTGTATCTGAGGTGAGAAAAGTTGTTTTACAAATTTGTTTTAGTGATATTTTAATATAACATGGGAAATTTCAGGTGGATTGAGTGAGGACAGACATAACGTTTTTTATTATGCTTCACCTTTATGAACTAGAAGTCCAGGCAAATATAATTACCTTTGTGGATGACTTCAGTGAGGTTTTTTTGTATTAAAGATTTTTATTATGCTTTGGTGCCAAATCAAATTGCTGTGTTTGCCGACTATAATTCACACTTGACTTCTTAATTTCTGCTAGGTACACAAATAGTACTGATTTTTGGTCTTTAAAAGAAATAGGACTTCTTCTGTGCTCAGCAGTATGGTCCAAAAATAATATGGTAATCCTAAATTTACATATTATGTGAAATTAATTTCTAGGGGTATCATTAAGATGCTTTATAAGACCAAATTTTAAACCTGAGACAGTAGCCTTAAATCAAGGAAATGTTTGGGGTTTTTTTTTAAATCTAGCTTAATTCTTTACTCCAAATTATAATAGATATATCATGAACAATATAATTCTTTACGTTTGTGTGAAAAAATTATTTCCATCTTAATGGTTTTCCATTCCAATGTTTGGATTTGCAAAATATATAAGTAAATGCTAAATATTACTTCACTCTCATCTAAGAGGTGTATCTAAGACTATATTGTTCCGTCTCCTTGAGTCTCTGTTAATCTGTATTCTTCATGAATCCGTAGTACAGAACATATTTACTTCTATACTTACTTATGGACTCTGCTGACGCAAATCCTAACTTCACTTAACCCATTAGTGGGGTACTTGTCTTAGGTTCTTATTTCAGAAATAAATCCTGGTGGTGCTTTTAACTTAAAAAAATTATGATGAAGAAAGATTAGCTATATTAGTGCTTATGCTGCTCTTTAGAGGACCAAATACTTTAATTTCCAAATGAAGTTTTAGTTGTTGGAATTTTGGCTCAAGCCAATGAATTATTTCTTTTTCATTTGTTGCCTTGCTTTGGGGATGGAAACTGATCTCTTTAGCTTTTACAGCAAAAGAGTTAATTTTCAGTTTGGGAATTTTATATGTATTACTGAGAATATTATTCAATCTATGAGTACTTTTTTCTCCTACTGTTTTCTAGAAGGAGGCTGTGCTATGTACCAAATTGTGTTGTGAAACCAGTGGGGTTTTTTTCCATGTATGCATATATATCCTCACACACAGATGTAAAAAGGTATACATTTAAAAATAACAAGTATATCTGTTATGTATATGATAGGAATTTATACATATTTTTGCATATATTTTTATATAACCATTGTAAATACTACTGAGTTAGAAATACTGAAAAAAATGCCACACTGTTTCAGGGTATGCTTGTTATTAATTTAGTAGGTATTTTATTTTAAGATTAACAAATAGAGGGTTTTTTCTGCCCATTTCAACTTATTGCCAAAACTGCCTGCAAACAGAAAACAAGGATACCCATTATTTTCTTAAACTGCTGATAGCAGTGCAACACATACATGCTGTCTATCACAAATGAACATCATTCTGTATCAAAATGTGAAAGTCAACTAAAATAATTTCAGACTAGATAAAAATACTATCTTATCAAAGGCAACAACCTATCCAGAAAATTAGTATCGTTTGATATTTTTGATGGCTTTGCATATATTCTTCTCCTTCAGACTGTAAAACAGTATGTAATGACTGGAGCTGGAATGCAAATGTTTTGTTTTTCTCTTCATATATAAGCTTTTTAAATAGGGAGCTTCTTATTTTATGACCCTTTTAATCTTACAGCTTTATGCTGAGTCATGGAGTCTGTGCTGTTATTTATGCTTAGCTGGAGATTAAGTTTCCTGTTTGTAATGATTAAAAAGTAAACTCCCAAAAACCATTTGAAATCTTTCAGAGGCAGTTCCATTTGCCAATCTTTACACTGTTTCCTAGTTTCTAAACTGTTCACTTCCACCCAAGTATCGATATGGACTTTAAAAATAATAGTAACCAAAAAAATTTTAATGTAAATTAAATACATCTTTATAGATGTATAATGAGAAAATCCATATATGTTTTAAAGCTCATGAGAAAAGATGTATCTTCTCAAAATGCAAAGCAACATAGCAGGGTATGTGTCATACTTCCCATACTGAATTTTGTATGATAAAAATCTAGTGTTATATCTGCTTATTGTGATTACTAACTATAATTTAAAATAGCTTGAATTACTTTAAATATATATCTTCAAAACCAATGCAGTGAATTTCAAGCTTTAAAAATTGCTAATTTTATTTTATATTCTTGCCTCTGCATTTTTATAATACTGATACAAAAGAGAAACTAAATACTACTTTCAGGTGTGAAGATGAATAAACCCAAACTAATACGCCATTCTGACAGAGAAACTCTGCTTTTTATGTTAATATTTTATTCCAATGGAGAAAAAAAATCAAAGAATTAAACCTGCATTCAGCCAAAACCTTTGAAAAATGAAATTGTCATTTAAGGCTGCATCTCAAAGAATTCCATTGCAAATAACAGAGACAAAAATCTATATTTAGGAGTAATTGGTAGATTAAAAATGCTTGACAGGTCCTGAGAAAATGAGACTCAGCTAACATGGTCAATTGAGATAACCTGAATTGCTATCCTATGAAAAAATAAAGCAGAGCATGCCTGAAGACTTCTATTCTGAGCCTAGTTCCATGTCAGATAATTTGAAGCATCTTTTCATATATCTACACTGTCGTTAGCATATGTCAGTTATCAGACATGGAGCAAGGCCTGTGAGGCTTCTGAACCAGCGGTTCCACTACAGGAACAGAGGGAAGAAGTCGAGCACTCTGTACTGCTGAAGCCACCAGATCATCAGTGTTTAAGCAAGATCTATCAATAAACCCCAAGTATATCCCACATAAGATCCTGTCACACCTTTAAACTGCACAGCAAAAACAACCTTAGCCTCTTAGTGCCCCAGCTACAGACACAGTAGTTTTCCTGTATAGGTGAGTAGTGCAGTATAGAGCAGCTGACTTTACCAGGAAAGTTCTCTGCAAAAGCAAAGTGCATCCATCATTCCTAGCAGAGCTTTTAACTTCTGTCAGGACACAGTTTAATCATTGACTTTTCCAGTCTCAGATTTAATTTGGAAGCATGCCATATCAGGAAGCAGGAACTTACATAGAAAAGTTGTTTTTAAACAAAACAAATAAAGTGGAAACCAGTATTTGAGTTAATTGTGAAAGTAAGTTACTAATATTAAGAGTAAATTCATAGATCGTAATTATGGAGGGGATACAATTTTAAAAAGGTAATATTAACTGGAGACTGCAAATAAAATTATTTCTGGTAATTTCCTAAGCGTTTCTATTGTGATGTGCCTTTAGAAATACTAACTTGGAATAATATTTGAATTTTTGAAGTGGTTGATGGGTTCATTAACAGTGGTGTATAAGCAAATACAGAGAAGGAAAAAAAGTGATAACACTGACAGAACAGTTGATAGAGAAGCAATAAAACTTCATCATAATATTGTAAACTCGAAACTTCTAAAAAATAAAGTTTACAACACATTTAGTATAAATGCATCACAAATTGAGTGGTTTTGTCAATATGATTTTCTTGCTATGTAAATTTCTTATTTTGAATTTTTAAATTAACATTTCATTCCTGTTTTCAGTCAACCAAACCCTTTTTATTTCAAGACATAAAATGTATTATTTTCATTAAAACAGATAATAAAATAAATAAAATAATTTACTTCCATGTGATAAGTGGGTTAAAATACATAGTATATTGTTTCTGGAAAAAACCCAAGCCTCAAATAGAAGACTGCAATTTTAAGGGGGGAAAAAAGACTGTAAGAAGGAAAGTGAGATATAATCATTTGAAATAACTTTAATTAAAATTAAACTTCAAATAAAAAAGGGCAAATTCAATATTCTCACAAAGAGCCAAATAACTTGCTTTAGAGGCAATATGTACATGACAGCCTGAAAAATGTATTGTCAATGAGGAAATCAAGATGAGATTTTTTTCCCTGTTTGAAGATGTCATACAAATCTGCAGCTACACGGTCACAATTCACTTACTTTATATGCAAGAGATTAAAGAAGCAGCAGAAGTGTTGCAAATCAGCATTCCCAGCAGTATGATACTAATATGCAATCTTTTAGCAATAATTTTGCAAAGAATATGTACAGCATGCTAGAAATTCTTGTCTAAGGGATGCTTTATATGCATGGATATAAATGCACATGGTTGTGTTTCACCAAAAATTCACTAGTATAGTTTCCTCGCTAGTAATCCTGTCCTATAAATAAATGCAAATTTGGAACAGTGCTGATTCTTTTTAAGAGGACTATTGATATATTTTTCTGTCATTTCAAATGTCAGTCAAAAAGAAAATTTATCCTCAATTACACATGAAAACATGTTTCAGTTGGTAGATGGATCAAAGAACTAGTCTTTTAGGACTGCTTACATTTCAATAAAACAGATGTCAAAAGCATAATGTATCATGAATTTCATAAATGAAACTTTGAAAGTAACATCTCAAATTACCTTGGAATTTTATGGTGACTAATTTGATGCTTTTTCTAAGGAAAGAAATATATTTCACCCTGTAATTTGGGCACATGATTTAAACACCTCATTCTTTCTTTTCTTGAATGCAGATTGGTGTTTTGGTAGGGTACTTCTGCAATTTTTCTTTCCCAGGGAAAGAAAAAAATAAAGAAAATGTTTTAGGAAAACCAATATAAAATATACCACAGGGAAAGTATTTCCTATGACTGCAGTACTTATCAAGGTGATTAACAATTACAATGCCCAGTTGTTTGTAGGCATGAATGAAAGCATCACATGTGCTGAAAGGCAAACAAGGTATCTCTATGTGAGCCGTTAATTACAAACAAATGGAAATAGTATGCATGTCATCTTGTTTTTACATTTCAGATCTTAAACATTTAGTACAAAGAAAGGTTTGAATGTAAGGCTAGTAATGAGGATGGAGTATAGGCTGCAATGAGAGAAGCTAAGGATGCCAGGCTGAATTTCAGGAAAGTTGATCTTTCATCTGTCTAGTCACTAATTTTTGAGGGTCCCCAGCTTTAAAGACACTCTGACTATCTCAGCACTACAGTGAACACTTAGATGGGGCATGGCAAGGATATGTTCACATCTGTGCCAAAGTATAATTGATAAAGGAGAAAGAAATGAAAGAAAACCGAAATGAAACCTACAAGCAGAAGCAGAAGAATCATGACTAATGGGACAACAAGATGAAAATTTTTCAGAGATGGATTTCAAGAATGACTTTGAACTAGGAAGCAGAACAACTATTGTGAGAAAAATGCGTTCAATATGAGCTGGCTAAAAGCAAATGAGGGAAGAATCATCACAGTGAATAGAGATTCTTACTTCAGCAAAACACTCAGTTTTCTGAAGTACAAAGCAATGCGTCATATATTCAATGAGAAAAAAAAAAAAAATAGAGACATAATTGTACAAGATGTAGCCTCTTCCTCTAATGGAGAAGGTTGTCTAGCTGCTGGTGGTGATGGATGAAGCAGGATACATTATAATGTCCCTAAATGTAGTTTGCCACATTTTCTGAATAACTTGGCTTAGTAATTAGGCAAAGTATATTGAGCTTTGTTGTTGAGGCCAAAGACACATACATCAAACGCTATTTTAGGGGTTCTGTTTCATTTTGTTTCCAGTACAAACCTCCACATCTGTCCTGGAAGCTAAGAAAGGAAAGGAGTCTGACAGATATTCACTCTACAAGGTACGGGACTGATACACAAGTGTAACAAAATATTGTAGCCAAGATTGTTAGGCTGTTCATCAGATTAGTTGTTAATATACTCTATGATATTACTTATGTCAACACTTCTGAACAAGATAAAATTCAGATTTAAATGGATTTTTGAGTGGCTTCAGGATGCCCTTTGTGGTTAGGTTCTTTGTGTGCAATTTCTCTTAGCTGTATGTTCCCTGCACCTATAATATTTGTTACATTACAGAAAATGTACACCTATACTATATTTCAGTCATTAATGTGTGCCAACAACATTGTTTACTGAACATGAAGCACTGGTGCTTGCATTTGAAAAATTATATATTACATACTTACTCAAAAACTAGTGGTTTTCTTCCTTGTATCTGAGTTTTCAGTACTTAATCTTCTCTTGGTAAATTGTTTCATCTCTGCATTTCTTTAGTCTTCAAAAATATGTACTGACCTCCCGTGCAATGTGGCGCAGTTTAAACTGCCATTTTCCATATGTTTTAAGTGGATTATTTGGCTCTAATTTATCTTAAGTTTTTTTTTCTGCACTGACCTGGTACACCAAGTCCCCACACTGTTGTTTCTGAGGCATTCATTTCCGTTTGTCTTTGCTAGCCTCATCACTGTTCATGCTTGTTTTGTATGTTAGTCAGACCAGACGGTGTATCATCTTGAAGGATCCACCCTGTATGCCATCTGCCTAATTAGAGAGGCTCAATTTCTAAGGCAACAGCTTGTAGTGTTTGAGGGATCTTCTGTTACAGACACCACGATAAATCATTTTTCAGAGTGACATTAATTAATTGGTCTCTTCCCAGGTTTTACTCTACTTTGGCAAAGACACCATAGCATTTTATTTATATTAGCTTCCCCTCGTCTCCAGTCTATTATCAGCTTGACTTAGGAATCCTAAACTTTTATTATTCATATGAAAGATAAATAATTTTTTTTTCCTGGCTTCTGAACTGTCAATCAGTGCTTTGTCATGGGCTTGTGGCCCTTTAGTTGCTTGGCTCTTTCCCCAAATCCTATCAACACTGTTTATAACTTATCTGGAGAGCTTTGGGATTTCCACAGTGGAACATCTACTTATTTTATGGTTGAATTAGTTCTTTCTTGGAAGGGAAGCAAAGAATTCGTAACATGAACAAGTTTCCTCTTTCCTTTACAATGGAAGTGATGATGAATATCAGCCTAATCACTAAATCTTTTCAGTACACTTCTTTTCAAGTGTTCATTTTCAAAACTGCTCCAGCAAACATTATTTGCTTCTTAATATTAAAACTGCTATGCAAAACTGGAATATGTAAGTCCTACTTTGGAACGGTAGCAGAGAACTTTCAGTGATTTAATGTAACAGTTTCTGCGTAGAGGAACCACACTTTAGCCTTCTCCGCATCCAAGTCCTCCTCCTCCTTAATGCCTCTTCTTTTGCCTCTATTCCTCTTTCTTTCTCAAAAAGAAAAAAGCTTTAAGAAATATATCAAGAGGGAAAAAAGAGGGGGGAAAGTGCCAAAACATGCAAAACATGTTACAGCACAGAAATTTATGCCAGTTAAGGAGGAAGTCTTACACTGAAGCATCTCAATTTGCAATGGCCAAACCTAGTTTGTTAATTTTATTGCATACATTTAGACTTAATGTTAGATTTTTTCTGTTCACTAGAAATCATTGCAACTTGCTGATTAATTTTTAAAGCAACCTTTGGAAAAACATACCTTGTGTCATGTTCCAGCTCTAAGGTTACTATGAGAGACACAGGAGTATACTATTTCAGTAAGAATTAGGAAAATAAATTTTTATATATATAGATGAGATATATATGAGATATATATATATGAGATATATATATATATATATATGAGATATATCAGTGGTCACAGTTTCTATAATCTGAGTTCTGCTTCTGATGAATTGCTTATGGTCTGGGTTTTTTCACCTGCATCATTGATAGTGTAGATGTCATTTGCAACCAAGCTAGCTGCATAGGCAAATATCAGGATATAATTTTAGGCCTTTATCCTGAGTGCAATTACTGACTGACTAGACAATGATGTGAGTGTTTAGAAAGTGTAGTTTTAGAAAGAAATATTATTTCTAAAATGCAAAAATTATTATTTGATTTGATTTATATTAACCTAGCCATTTATGCTATATGAATAGTTAAAAATTACAGTGGAACTGATATTTATTTACAACCACTTTGTTCATACAGTTTCATGGTAAGAAAGATTCTGTTGTACAGCAGCAATAAAACCTTCCCAATTTGCCTTTTATGTGTTAAATTCTCTACCAAACAAATTTTACTTAAATATTTTAGCGTTTTTTTTCCAATCCATTCTTTAAAAATTAAATTAATGTTAATTTTTTTTTTATTTTATTTTATTTTATCAGCTGGCATAAGGTAAGAACTTTAAAGTAGCAATTTCCTGCACCCTGTCCTTTCTCCAGAATTATTTGTGACTTTGAAAAGACCATAGTTATTAATATTACCCAAAATGAAATAGTAGTTATTATTTTAATATTATCACACTAATAAAAAGTATTTATTAATTAACAATAGAGTTATTATTGACAATAACTTTTAACATGCACCTTTAAAAAAATAGCCTATGAAGTATTTTGATGTGTAACATAGGCAGAAAAAAATCCCATTCATGGTATTTTTATTTAAATAATTTAAATTGGGAAAGAGGAAGTTCAAATTTAAACGTGAAGATAGTAATTTTTTGAAAGCCCGTTGCATGGTGTATGTGTTCAATAAATAATAAACCTGACCAATAGGAAACTTTTGAGGGCAAAGTTGAACCAAAGTTTCCTTGATGACCTTTAAAATGCATGGAGACTGTTTAAATGCATGGAGATGTCTCCTGTGAGATGATACGTATAACAGAGATTCTTCTCGATGTTCATGACACTTGATCAGACCTCTAAATGCAGTTCCTTTTTCAAGGTGAAAAAATAAGGATTTTTTTTTTTTTTCACACAGACAGATTTCTCAAAAGATGAGAAAGGAAGTTCTTCCCTGTTTCCCCAGAGCAGCTCAAGTACCAGGCTACAGACTCTCTGAAAACACTCACCCTTCCCTTCTGGAACTATATAACTATGCAGAACATAATGTGAAAAAGAGTAAAAAGAGCAAGACTACTCTAGTAGGAGATTGAATCTTTGGTAGCAAGTCCTGCACATGCTTTTGAGATTATCCCTAATTAGTTTTTACCTATGCTGTTCTGTTACCTACAATCTTTTACTCCTAATTTATTTACTGTATACTTACATACAAACTACTCCAAAATACTTAGATAACTACTCCAAAATCTAGCAGATTAAAGTGAACTTCATGTAAAGCATAAGAATCATAAATATCTAAATTTCATACAAATGGATAAGCAGACATTTTTTCTATGCACTGAATTATCAATGCATTAGTATAGAGGAGTATTAGAGCACATTAAGAATCTGGTTGATGATAAAACACACTAATTAAATAAGCTGTAGTAAAAACATAAAGGTCTGTTTCAAAATACTAAACTCTGAAATTGATACAGACATGAAAAATAATAACAAAAGTTTCAGGGAAAACATTAGAATAATATTCTATTAAATACTAATTAGCAAAATTAAGAAATCTGTGCACTTTTTTTTTTTTAATATATCTCTTGGACTTAATACATCTCTTGGAAGTTGATACATCCCTTGGACTAGAGTGAAATGACACTGAATGATCAGTGTTTGTATTTATGTATATGTGGCAGGTTTATTTTAGAACAATTTGTTTGCAATGGAAAGGAGGTATGTAGCTGTTTTTCTTATTTTCTAAGTTTATACAATATAATAGTGATATCAATTAAGAAAATATTGATAAAAGGAAAAGAAACAAAAAGAATGAAAGTATAATAGTAGATAGTGGAGAAGAAGGGTATCACCACCCATGAATCCAGAAACAAGGCTTGATTGTCAAAATTTAGATGGGCATTGGTCAAAATGATGATTGCAGTCTGGATTTGTTGGGGGTGGGGGAAACACACATGACACAATGGGTTAACACATTTTCAGGTTCAGGTGGGAATGCCCAGGTACCTCTTCAGTGGCGGGGGGTATTACATTATCTGTTGCAACATTGTGGATCATGCACAGTAGCCTGGGGACCTTTCAGCAGGTCTTAGATTGCAAAGTAGATCAGTAAAGGTACCAGCGATATGTTTTCCATCAGTGTAGTAGAGCCAGGAATACCTAATTCTTTTTATTGTTCTAGTCCCAATACTGGAATTGGACTAGAATAATAAAAAATGGAGTAAAAACAGGATCAAGAGCAAAAGAAAAGAAAAACACAGAGTAAACTATTAGCCACATGCTAAGACTATCTGATGCCTTAAAAGAAATCTGTTTTTTGCAATGTAAGAGAACAGCTATCAGGAGGATACAGAAAATTATACAAAAAAGGTTTCAAGAGAGCACTAATGTAACTAAACACAGATAAATGTATATAAGAGCAGACTCAACCTGCAGTTCAAAAGTGGCTATCAGTCTAATGATGTCGTGTTATCTTCTCTGTATTTCATATGTATGCTCACACAAACACAATTAACCAAATGCTCACTTTTGAACATTTGAGGTCTTCAAGAAACTCATTTAGCAATTAGACTGCAGAGAGGAGTTAAGTGTTTCATATATTCAGCACTGAAAACTCAGAAAATTTTTGTTTTCAATCACTGTTAAAACCTTAATTGTTATTCACAGATATATAGAAAATATGCCAAATGGATCAGAGCACTCTAACCACCATATACTGCAGATTTTCTGCCACATTATGATATGGCCAAAACAAGCATTCACAATTTAACTGGATATGACAAGGAAGAAAGGGTCACTGCTTACGGTAGTATTGCATTATCCCTTGGTATAGCTCTGTAATTTGCAGCCATTTGGTCAAAGTACAAATGAAAGATTGCTAATCAGATCCTGAGAAGAGAGCAATCTGTAAGTCTAAATTTAAAGTGTTTTGAAGATTATTTCCTGCTGACAAATAGTGAATCTGTACTCTCAGGCCTAGAGGAGACACGACTAGGACATATGAGCAAACAGTCAAGATAGCTTTGAAACATCTTTGGAACTTCTATGTCAGAGAACTTCTCAGGAAAATAGTATGGTTTATAGTCACTTGAGGTTGCACTAGGTTAATTGCATACATGACTACACTGCTCAGAATATGAGTTGGAGTCAGTAAGTATATAGCTACATAATCTTATATAGCCACATAACCTATGTTTACTCTCTAGTTCTAATTTAATTTATGGATATTATATATAAAAACAAAACAAAACAAAACAAACAAACAAACAAAAAAAAACCCAACAAAACACACCACCACCCCCCCCCGCCCCCCCCCCCCCCAAAAAAAAAACAAACCAAAACCAAAAACCTAACAATCCACCCCGAAAACGAGAATGAGTCTTGACACAGACTGTATAATTTGTTATTGCACTAATGGTCATTTTATGGTTTGGTATTACTATAATTACATTGACAGAATTAAATATAAAAATATAGACCAAATAAACTTTTTCAGCTGGACATTTTTTTCAGCTAGACAAAAGTTTGTGCGTCACTTCTACTCTTCAAGAAACCCTCAAACAGATAATTTTGAAAACAGTTACAAAGTTTAAAAATAGCTGAGAGCGGCCATGTTTGTCAAGAATTTCAGTCTAGTATTGAAAGCTCCTTTTTATGTCCGAACAATTTATGTGAACTACCCTTCATGAACATCTTTTTTAGTTAAAATCTAATTGCTTTGGCACTTCAAAGTTATATCTCTGACCTAAAATGAATTCATTATTTATATTCGTTAAACTCATTGGAAGCCTGGGAGGGTTCATGATCTGTTCTCACTGTCTAAACAGAACCACTGAATTACTCGCATACACAGAATTCTTAGTGTCTTACATGATATATCATTATTATTACCAACACTTATGACACTACAATAAATTATAAAGTTTGATTTATAGTGTACTAAGAATAGCCTTCTCTTCCTAAAATTAATGTGTTCTTAATAAGACCTTTAAAAAAAAAATAAAATTGTGGGGAATGAAACATCCTTTTAATTTGTAACAATATTCCAGACAAAAAATCTACCAAAAATGTAAGCCAGCAACCCAGAATGATCAAGAATGAAGGACAATGGCAGAATTCAGGTTACTGAAAAAGCCTGGATGACCAAACATTTTAACTTACTTAGGAGGAAAAACCAGTTTAAGCAATAGCAAAAAAAAGCATTCAGAGCACAGGAGTGCCTAAACTAAAGTAAAATAATAAAACTTAAGAATCTAGTAAGTGTATTTGCTTACTGTCATGATTAAGACGTTAAGATACAAACTTCTATGGTGAGGAGATATCTGTAAAAATATGTGATTGAGCAATTGAACTATTTTTAGTGTAACTGGGAATTTCTTGGGAAATTATGGCTTTTATTACATAGATTAATTTTCTTATTCTTGTAAATTTCAGACATGATTTCATGGCCAGATCAATGAAAGATTCATAGAATTGACATTTTCCAGAAATGTGATCTGAACTACCCTTATATCGCTCTGTACAACATAAGAACCTTATATTCATTGTGCAAATATATCTGTACAAATATCAATTCAAAATACTTATTCAGAATATTTTTCATATTGCTTACATTTCCCATTTATAAAGCTTTATGGTCAAACATTAACAAAGGCTTTCAAAATCAATGTGAATCTTATTCTAGCCTTTGTGATTTGAAAACACTGCCTAGGAGAATAACATCTCGAGCTGTGTGTGAATGTGCTTAGAATGGTAAGACCACTCGATTTTCTAATACCAAAATTTAATCAAATAAAGCTTGTCTACTCTTAATAGAAACCAAAGACCAATATATTATTAATGTTCTCTAGAAAATGCAACAAAAAATGTAACCACATCAGCATTCAGAAATACAGTTATTGCAGAAGCATTCTCCAGTCTCTGAGTCCTGTGTCCCCCCAGGAATATGTAAGGGTTAGCATTCACATATTTGGCAAACACAGTGTATAAAAATCAGAGCAGTCTAGAAAGCATGATAGAGGAGCAAGAAAGAAATCATCTTACCCTGCACAAGTTTTCACAGGAGGTAGCTTCTAAAGTTTGAAAGGAAAAAAAGGTAGGAGGAAGAATTTGAGTGCAGTATCTCCATTCCAAGAAGACATTTCAAGCACTTGTTAGCAACACTAACACAGTAATGAAAAACACCTTA
This sequence comes from Hirundo rustica, assembly GCF_015227805.2. NCBI lineage: Eukaryota > Metazoa > Chordata > Aves > Passeriformes > Hirundinidae > Hirundo > Hirundo rustica. Next base: position 42,029,404 of record NC_053488.1, read on the forward strand.
TTCTATCACTTTCTAAATACCATGTCATTATCAACTAAGGATTAAGGGACAACATATTTCATGCCATGATGAATATTTCTTTATACAGAATATTTCACTCAGCATGATTCCAAGGCAGACACAGATGCTACAAAGAATGGAAAAGAAAAATGGGGAAAAAATGCAATCTAGAAAGAGGAATCATTCTTCAGTCTTGGATAATGAACATCAGGATCATTAGGTGCCCTGCTGATGACTTTAACCTCCAAGATTTTACTTCTCCATTGAGGCCTGAGCAGTCTTTGAGATGCTTGTTAGGAAGGACACAAACTGACCACAGTGGCAGAAAAAAACAGAAACAGTGCTTCCAAGACTATTTGACAAAGATTTTAGCTTAAAGATCTGAGGTACTGGCTATTGTATTAATTATTTTGAGGCTGTATCTCACACATTTCTAAAATTATAAGGTTTTTCCCAAAACTTTGTTTGCCAATAGGTTTTAAAAATGCTTCTAACACACCTAATCTAGTTGAATGGAGAACTGTATATTGTTGGAATGCTAGGAACTTAGATTTAAGATTTTAGTATATAGTAATGTGTGTGAGTCAAGATGGAGGATTTGGGGTGTTGTCTTTGTCCTTCTTCATCACCTTCTTCTTCCTTCTTCTTCATGGGTTTAGGTAATCTTCTGTAATTGGGTGAAAAAGTCTGCATTGCAAGCCTTGAGTGGTCATTATTGGGTCAAAAACGTTAATAATATAGGTGTCACCTTAGTATTGGGTAATTATCACTTAAAAACCTTGCAAAGAGTTAGAAGCACTCCATTTTACCTCATTTTCCAAGCATACTAGTTGAAGTTCATGGTGTGCAAGTCTGTAAACACTGTAAATATATAAGATGCAATAAACATTCCAAGTACAAACTCAACACCTTTGTTTCCTGTGTTATTTATCTTGACCTTGGCAAGGGAAAAAAGAAGCCTAAACCATCACAGTATATTAGAAAAGTGGACTTTCAAGCTTAGTCTTGAAATGTATACCGAAGATCTGTACCCAGCTCTCTTGCTGTGAGCGAGACTGGGCTGTATCACATAACAAGTTTCTGGGAAAAAACTTTTAAGTCTGTAGTAGTAAGGAGTTTGGGGTCTACAACTCCTCATGGAGACCTCAAGTCCAGATAAATATATCCATGGATGAACTACTCTCCTCACTCAGGTTTTTATGAGATGTAGCCCATCTCTAAAATAGTGCACGTATAAAAGCAGATAAAGGACTCTTCTAATTGTCTTCAAGCATATGTATGTCCACTCTATAGCTGTATATAATTAAAAAAGAAGGGTTAGTCCTCTAACCTAGTATCTGAGATAATGACAAATACTTGGTACTGCTGGTCTTTAATCTCAGTCTACAAAATAGCAGCAATTTTTCACTCTGAAAAAGGAATTAAGAAAATAAAGAGATATGAGGAAGTGAGATGCCCTACATATGAGTAGACTCTTTGAACTCTGTTTTCTACACTTTGGTGTATAACTGAATAAAGCATAATAAATTACAAACTAAACTAAAGTAACTTGTTTAACTCTTTGAAACACTCACTTTTACTTACACTACTGAAGACAAGCTAAAAAAGTTTTTCTTTAAGCTCGCAAACTATTCTGGAGATTTGAATGAAACTCACGTTGTAGCCTACTTATTTCTAAATAAATAGCAGTAATAGGAAATTGCCCTCATTTGTTAATAAATACACATGGTCTTGAAATCCTTGCTAATAAAAGAGAGGTTAAATGAAAATTGTTCTAAGTATATCACCTATGCAAAAACCACTCATGGTTAAGAGTGAAGGATGAATTCTTCCTAGATTTTTTTTTTTTTTTGGGGGGGGGGCGGTGGTGCGGGGACAGGGGCAAGTGTTGACTAAAGTTTAATTTATGTTTTTTCCTGAAATAACTTTTTGAGAAGATCTCATGATCAAGATGGTCTGGTTGTTCAAAGACAAGCAACATACTTTACCAGACAAATAACAAATTTGTGCCCAAGTTATAGAGAGATATAGAAAGACAAGTTATGAATACCACATATCCCAGAAAAAGCCTGTGAAAACTTTACTTTTCATTATCATCAGTTGCCTCTCTGAAGGAGACTGTTTCAAGGAAAATAATACTTTCAGTCATCGCATTGCAGAAAAGAAGTTTTCAAAGCTTCCAAGTTTACATAGAAAACCAGAACCCTTGTTTTCCAGCCAACCTTACTGAGAAGAACACTCATGAAAGAGAAAGTAGTAGATCTGAAACATTCTGACAACTCCATATGTGTTATTTTAGCATTGGACTTCAGTGTGATAAAACAGTCAGCAAAGAACTTGGCTATTATTCTTTATCTCTAAGTTTAAGCACGTATCTATGTTCTGTAAAACTGCATATCACCAGATATTTCAAAGTGCTATATATGTACGCTTTATGCTTTGGAAAGAGACATTTTTAGAAAGCAGCCTACAGTTATGATATACAATTATGATATACAATTATAAATGCTTATAAATTACTTAAAAAACGGGTAGTTAACAAATAGTTTTATATATATATATATATATATATATATATATATATATATATAAAATTAGGTCTCAAGTGTGTACTTCTTGTCTTGAAGAGCAATTAAGCACAGTTTCCTAGCTATGGGGAACCAGGCCTGGGTACTGAGTATATGACGAAATTAGTTCAGTTTTCATCAGATTCAGTTACAAAATAGAAGAAAGATGAGATGAGGAAAAAAAAAAAAAACACTTTTGTAAAGCCCAGTTGCTCTGTATTTACTTTACAACCTGACTGCCTTGAAGGGGTTCTTGATAGGTCTCAAAGCTGCACAAATAAAAGATGTTAAGCTTTCAAAGCAACAGAATCTAATTGAAGGACTTGAAACCCATAATATAAACTATTGCAGCAAGAAAGGATCCATTTATGGCTGAGCTAAGTGGCAGAACAGAAGTCTATGTAAATTCAGTTCTGCTTTTTTTAGAATGAACCCTCCACCAGTGTGCATGAGCCTTAAGGGCAGTATTAAGAAAAAGCCACCTAGTGCTTCAGAAATATCCTTTTCATAGTCTTTACAAGAAGACAACAAAGCAAATGCACAGAAGGAGACTAACTTATTCATGTGTTTCAAAGAGCTGTTTTTTCAAAGAAACAATTTGTGTTTCTCACATCTCCCACTGAAACAAACAAGAACAGTTTACAATCTCAGTAAATAATATTTATTCCCTGTAGGTATATTGGAAACTTCAAAAGAGCATGAGAAAATACATGGCATAATCACAGCTGGAAGGGATTTTAGAAGGTACAGAAAACACAGCATGCCACCTATCACCAATCAACATCCAGCTACATTTACTTAGGTTTGCACCTAAGTAAAGATGAGTAGTATCCTAGAATATTCAAAAGACCTTTTTACTTTGATAATACATTTGTAGATTAAGTGAAAAATTATCTGTGCACAATTTTTTGACACTATTAATTTGAAAAAACCCCTTGTCTTAGTTTTGAAAGACAGTTGTCTGCCAAGGAAAGCTAGATCCCCCCTTGGAATGGAGAATATAAACCCCCTTCCCTCCAAATTATTATAATTTTGCAATTAGGGGCTTTCAGACAAAGATATGGCAATAGGAGTAATAGTTCTTTACTAGGAATATTTTTTAAAAAAGGAAAATACAGATGTAGTACAAAAACAACAACAAACCAAATCAAACCAAATCAAACCAAACCAAACCAAACAAAAGTAAGGTAGCAAATAAAAATCCTGGAAAACCTGACAGGGTCGGGGACACAACCTGGCACCCTGTTAGTCAGGGTGTTGGAAGCAGTCCAAATCCTCCTGGAGTAACATATGTGTTCTGTGGAGTAGAGATGGTCCTGTAGAAAGTCCAGTTGTGGCAAGATGGGTCCAGTCTTCCTTCGGGAATCCAGTGGAAAACCAGGATACCTTGTGTCCTTCAGGCCCAGTTTTTATCTAGCTAGGAACAGCTAGCTAGCTAGCTAGGAACGGTGTGGAGCATCTCACAATGGGATGATGGAATGTGTCATGTCATTGGTGGGCCCCAATGGCCCATTATCAGAAGATGTCCCCCTGGAGGATGGAGGGGTGGTGAAAGAGGTAAGAAACACTGCCCCACTTGGTTTTAATGGCTGGGCCATTATCAGAAGGCATCCACCCCCCTCCCCCCTGGACTTACAAGAGAAGGACAAAACGTCTCCCAAAAAACAGCTTTTAACAGATGAAATAGAACACACATTTTTAGGTTACATAATCCAAGACAAAGCTGAATATATATTAAAATTACTTTTTTAACTTCTAGAGTAATAAAATTTAGATGTAAGCAGATAGTTGCTAGTATGTAGATGTGTAGAATCCTGATCTATGCTCTCAAAGTAAAGGTAAAAATCCCACTATTATAAATTATTCTAAACTACAAAATGAATGGCTAAATTTTCAAATTATAATCTGTCCTAGGGTGGCTTTATGATGCTTGTATTTCCAATTGTCTGTTCTGTTTGTGTTGTATATTGAGTTCCGTGCCTTTAAGGCTAGTTTTAAGAGCAAGGAGAAGCGCGGAATTTGTTTTGAGAAAATTGCCTGACTCCTCCACATTATGCTCCAGACTTGGTGTTCAGCATAGGCTTGGAGAGACTGCATGACAGAGATCTTTTTTCTTTTAGTTAATTTTAACTAGCTAGGGCAGAGAAGTTCCCTGGACTTTTTTTTTTTTTTTTTTTTTTTTCCTGAGGACTGTTTAAACCTGCTCTGGACTGAAAAACCTCACAGGGGCCTGGACCTCGGCATTTTCCAGCAGCACCGGAGGGACTGGGATTAATAAAAGACTGAGAGAGAGACCAAGGTACTCCTACAGCAAGGACTTTCTCAATTTGCCATCTCACCCCAGAACAGGAGTTTTTATTGTTTCATATTATTCATTCTTTGTACTTGTGGGCACTTTTTTTGTTAAGTAAAATGGTTTTTTCCACTTTTCTCTGAGGAAGTTCTTTCCCAGACTGCTTGGGAGATATGGGCTGTTTGGTTTGCTCCCCAGAGGGACCTCATTCAGAGGTTTTCTCCTGAATTTGCCCTAAACCAGGACACAATAAAAATGTAACTTCAAACACTAAATCAATCAAGTTACAAGTACTCTGAAGCAAACTCACCAAATAGTGTGGTTGCCAGAAGGACAAATCCATTTAAGGTTGATATAGTCAATTTTAGCTCATTAACTTACACATCCTGGAATCATGAGACACACTATCCCACCTAGTCTTAAGGGATTATCATTAAAGCAGGTTAATCAAACCTCGTGAAAATTTTAAGAAGCAAAGGAAATTAGCTGATTATCAGTCTTTATAGTGGAGCTTTTCCCAAGGTTTCTGTAAGTAAAATAATATCTTACAAGCTCCTTTTCAATTCGGACCCAAGAACACAAATCACAGGGGGAGTCTGCCACTTTCATTTACTCTGATAATTCATATCTTCTGACAAAATTAGATGGACACTCCAGTTGCAGGTGTACACCTTATTATTTATGCCTTAAATACAACATGTTAAACTGAAAACTCAACTTTAGGTTTTCATGAAAAAAATATAGAATATTTTTAAGGTCTAAACTCTTCAGCTTGATGAGCTTTGCATGCATATGTCACAATACCAGAGTCAAAATGAGCAGTTGCAGGTGGCAGCACGGTTGCCAGCCTCCAGGATAGTGATCAGCTTAAATGACCCTCAGCTGCAATACCTGTTCTAGTTGCACCATGTCTGCATATCAAAGACCGAAGTACTATCTTTATTTAAAGAAAATATTACAAAGTTACCCATAGATTTCACTAGAATGTGTTGTCTTATATAAAGACTCCAAAGATCCTTGAGAGTCATAATTTTTTCTCCTATGGTAATTTTTATTTTAATAATTTAATTTTTCACTTTTTTTTCCTTGGCTTTCCCCTAAAATTAGTGGGTTGGGGTTTTTGTTTTGTTGGGGGTTTTTTGTTTGTTTGGTTTTGGTTTTTTGTGGTTTTTTTGGTTTGGTTTGGGTTGGGTTGGGTTTTTTGGGGGGGGGGGGTTGGTTTTTTTTTTTTTTTTTTTTTTTTTTTTTTTTTTTTTTTTTTTTTTTGTATGAGACACAAGTTACATTTTCTTTGCCTTTTGTCTTAAATTATTCTGAATACATCCTATGGCTGAAAACTTTCTGTTCCAAGGGAACATTTCCTATATCTCTTCTCTTACATGTAATGATGTCCCAACCATCAGAATGCCTTGGTGTGAAAGACAGGTGTCTGCCAAGGAATCACAGAATCACACAGATTCACAGAATTTTTAGGTTGGAAGAGACCTTCAAGATCATCGAGTCCAACCCATCTCTAATACCTCAACTATACCATGACACCAAGTGCCACATCCAGTCTTTTTTTAAAACACTTCTAGGGATGGTGACTCCACCACCTCCCCATGCAAGGCATTCCAGTACTTTATCACTCTGTCAGTGAAAAACTTTTTCCTAATATCCAGCCTGTATCTCCCTTGTCACAGCTTGAGACTGTGTCCTCTTGTTGCCTGAAGAAAGAGACCAACCCCCAGCCTACCACAGCCACCCTTCAGGAAGTTGTAGAGAGTGATAAGGTCACCTCTGAGTCTCCTTTTCTCCAGGCTAAACAACCCTAGTTCCCTCAGTCGTTCTTCATAGGGTTTGTGCTCCAAGCCCCTCACCAGCCTCGTTGCCCTCCTCTGGATGTGCTCAAGCATCTCAACATCCCTCCTAAACTGAGGGGCCCAGGACTGGACACAGCACTCAAGGTGTGGCCTCACCAGTGCTGAGTACAGGGCAGAATGACCTCCCTGCTCCTGCTGGCCACACCATTCCTGATACAGGCCAGGATGCCATTGGCCTTCTTGGCCACCTGGGCACACTGCTGGCTCATGTTCAGCCCATGTTCAGAAGCTGGGAACCTCCCTTGGAATGGAGAACATGACTCACCCTCCTTCCAAATTTTTATAAATTTGAAATTAAGGGGCTTTCAGGGAAAAAAAAAAAAAAAAAAAAAAAAAAAAAAAAAAAAAAAAAAAAAAAACAAAAAAAAAAAAAAAACAGGGAAAAGTAAAAACCGTTCTTTACTAGTATGTATGTGTATAGTCCAGCAGGGAGGGGATGCGGGGCTACAGTGTAGCAGAAAAAAATCGGAGCAGTGGCAAAGAATAGTGGGGGGCTGGGCAGTGGCAGCCGGCTCCCAAACACGGCAGAGAGAGGCTCCTCTGGGCAGGGAGGGAAGAGGCTCTGAGATGCCAGGGTTATTCCTGAGGCACCATCCCCAGCAGAAGGTGAAGGGCACCCTATTTGGTGAGACCAGGTGTTAATAAGATGCCAGTGCAATGGCTGCTTTTACCAGCAGAGCTCCACTCATGGTAGAAGAAAGGCTGCAGGAGACGGGACCACACAGTGGTGGTGAATTCTCCCCACAGTGCCACAGCCTCTCTCCCCTCCCAATGCTGAGACC
>NC_053488.1:42037007-42098125 GCF_015227805.2 Hirundo rustica
TCCTCTCCTCCTCTCCTCTCCTCATCCTCTCCTCTCCTCTCCTCTCCTCTCCTCTCCTCTCCTCTCCTCTCCTCTCCTCTCCCTCTCCTCTCCTCTCCTCTCCTCTCCTCTCCTCTCCTCTCCTCTCCTCTCCTCTCCTCTCCTCTCCTCTCCTCTCCTCTCCTCTCCTCTCCTCTCCTCTCCTCTCCTCTCCTCTCCTCTCCTCCCATACCATACCATACCATACCATACCATACCATACCATACCATACCATACCATACCATACCAATTCTATCAGACATGAATATGAAACAGATATATTTCATTTCTGTATTTTTCAAGATGGTAAATGAGCATAAAAATTTAATATGAGATGTGTTTCCTTTGAAATTCCTTTATTTATTTTTGAATTCTAATGTTGGCTTCTTTTCAGGTTACTAGAGAAAAAAATATTACATAGAATAAATTGAAGGGTTTTCCTGTCACCATGTTTAGTCTTTATTCTGTCATCATGTTTAGTGTTTATTAGTGAAAACACAACAAAAGAAGGAATATACCATGTTGCTATTGATACAGTTCCATGAGAGGTATGCTATGAAGTTTGGGGTTTGTATGATTTATTTCAAGAAATAGAATACAAACTGCAGTGGGGCATGCCCTTTTCTGGTTTTATAGTGAAAGCATTGGTCTGATCGTTCTTTATTTAATGAAATAACTGATAGCTATCTTTCAAATTTTATTTTATAATGTAAGAAAACAAAAAAGGAAATTCTGTCTGTTTGTGTAATTGTATTTTGCATTGAATTTCTTAGCTCTTCTTACTTTAAATTTATTGTAATTTTATGGAAATAGTATTTGCAATAGATTTTTAACAAATGCCTTGATTTTTCTTTACCATATTTTTAAACACAATTTTTGAAAAATGATACAGATTTTTTCATTTCAGTCCTTCCCCCATTTTCAGAATGACTTTTTATGTCTGGGTAAAAATTTTTGCACCTTCCCCCCCCCCCCCCCCCCCCCCCCCCCCCCCCCCCCCAAACTAATGTTATTTAACATCTATTTGTAGAAGTTACTCTTGTACTACACTAAAAATGTTGGATAATGGTAGTCCCCATGAATTTCAGTAACTACTTAGACAGTATCCAGGTAGTTTTTAAAAAGCTAAATTAAATACTAATTGCAAGAATTTACTATTCAGTAGAATTACCTATGTGCAAAGCAGTAACTGCATCTTCCAGTGGCTTCAAAATCAAGTGCAATTAATTCAGCTTTTAACAGCTGTCACTTTTGATACCTTGTGTTCACAGTAATTTTTCAAGACTTTGTAAATTAAATTCCATACTAACTCTAAGATTTCTCTAAGATTTTTAGTACTATATTTTCACACTTGTTTCTAGGTTTAGATTATTATTCAGAATCATTGAACACTTAACTAAGCAAGCAATACCTGTTCTTATCTGACCCACACAATGTCAAACTATGGAGGAAGAACTGTAAAAGATTGTTACATCTTTAGTATTCATCTTTGCCACATATGTGTAATTAGTAAGTATGGGGATGAAGACTCAAAAGCCAAGTCACAAACTGAAATAGGCATATGACTGAATAGACAAAACATTTAGGCTTTCCTACCACTTTTTTTCCATAAGAATGCCATGCTGCCAGACAGGCTGATGCAGTGTGAAAGTGTTCAGAAACCACAGAGATTCTCATACTCCTATTTCAGAAGATGTGAAATAAAGAGGAAGGAAAATCCTTTTGAACTCCTTGCATCACTAACCACAGGTGTTATAACTTTGAGTTAATAGAAGACACACAAATGTGCAGATGCACTGGCTTTTATGTGTGGTCTTGAGCTTCTTGTTTCCTTATCGACAGCTACAGAATTGCTCACACAGTCATCCACCTCAATGAATCAGTTACTCAAATCAGGTAGCTTGAAAATCACTTACTCTCCATAGGATCTCTTGACTTGATAAATTAGTTTCTTTCTGCTCGCTGATTTGTATCAGAAAGGTACCCAGCATTCTTTAAGGAATTTGTGTAACAAAATGAGTAAATTTAAGTGCAGGAATAATACACATATTTTAGAGCTACCTGTACATACATTGGAAATCAAAACCATTTCCTAATGTCTAAAGCAGTATGTATTCTAACTAAACAGGAAAAGGGGAAAAAGATAAATAATACATTTATTGATTAGAACAACTAGTTTAAATTAGGGCTCCTGCAACACTTACATATATTTTTCATATTAATTAGCAAGGTTTCAGGGATGGGATTAGCTTAAATGGTAGAATACTTCTTAGCATGGGAGAGTAGGATCAATGTCTGCATTCTTCAGGTCATTCCTGCCTTCAGCTGCCAGTTTACAGCCCTCTGCCTTTATCTGCACATTACAGGTTTCATTCAATGCTGGATCTGATGGTCACCAGCATGAGTGGATTTAGGGCACCAAGACTGGAGACATCCCGTGCTGTAATGACCATGCACTGTGGAATTTTCAATTCTGAGGTATACGGGTCAGGTAAGTAGTAAATTTAGGTTTCTGAGATTTAGGAAAGCAGACTTCCAGCTCTTAAGGGAGATAGCCAATAGGATCACCTGGAATACTTCCCTCAGAGACAAGGGAAGTTGGAAGATCTTTGAGGAAGTCTTCCATAGAGGGCAAGGGCTAGCAATTCCCAGGAACAACAAACTGGGCAATGAAGGCAACAGATGAAGCTTGGATATGAAGGGATGGAGTGAGGAAAGCCAAGGTGAAGCTGAAACTGGACCTGGCTAGACACATAAAGAATAACAGGAAGGGCTTATACAGGTACTTTAACAGAAGTAAAAAAGATATTGTCCCTCTGACAAACAACAGTAAACTGATAACAATGAAAGAGGACAAGGACAAATTACTCAACAACTTTGACTCGGTGTTCGAGGAAAACTTCTATTCCCACATTTCTCAAGTGGATGACAGAAGGATGAGTATTGGGAGAGAAAGCTCCCTCTCACACAAAGACCAGATTTGTGACCACCGGAGGCATGTGAATGTGCATAGGAGTACAGGATCCAATGAGTGGCATCAGAGTTCTGAGGGCATTGGCTGAGTAGTTGCAAAGCCAGTCTGTATTTGAAAATCTATGGCAGTAGGCTGAAATCCAGTGACTGGAAAAAAGGAAATATTGTACCCATCTTTAAGAAGGGTAGAAAGGAGGACCCTGAAAAATAAGAGCCTCACCTCTGTGCTTGGGAAGCTCATAGAACAGATCCTCCTGCAAGTTATGTTAAGGCACAAGGACAGTGAAGTGATTCAGGACAGTCAGCAAGCACAGCTTCACCAAGGGAAAGTCCTTCCTGACCAACTCAGTCACCTTCTATAATGGAGCAATTCCATCAGTGGACAAGGGAAAAGCTATAGATGTAATTTATCTGTCATTTATATGTCATTTATCCTGTCATTTACAGGACATCTGTAATGCCTTTGACACCATCCCCCACAACATTAAAGATGGATTCAATGAATAGACTATTAGATGGACAAGGAAGGGGCTGTATGGTTGCATTCAGAGGGTAGTGAACAACAACTAAGTGCAAGGTGCTGCTCAAGAGTTAAAGTAACAACTAGTACCAACAGTCTGGGGGATGAAAAGTGCAAGAGCTGCCCTGCCAAAAAGGACTTGAAGATGCTGGTGGATAAGAGGCTGGATATGAGTTGGCAAAGTGCACTGACCAGTCATACCCGGGGCTTCTCTGACTTGTTGAACTTCAATTCACTGCATTTCTCTAATGGATTGAAGGATGTGGATCCAGCAATCTGTTTCTTTCTCACACTCCCTGAAAGTCCTCAGGCTCTCCCCTTTCTCTTAATGTTTAGCTACCTTAGGCTGAGCAGATCACCTCCTCAAGTCACACTGCACGCAAGCGTCTTCTGGGCTGTCCATCCGTATTAATGCCAGGTTCAAGAAGTCCCTGCAACTGAAGACTTGCACACCTTCATTCTTATGGAGCCCCATCTGGGTCACCATGCTTCTGCTAGCACTGGCTTTTGACCATGTGGAAATCATTACTCAGTTTGTTCTGACTGGGAAAGCAAAAACCACTGGGTGTATTTGTCTCAGGAGCCAGGAGAGTGGTTGCAGCCTCTTACATGAACTGTCCTGCAAACCACCTGTATCATCTCCTTCTGACTGACACTCTGGATTGCTCACACTCCCTGGAGATGTTAAAATGCTCCACAAGGGCTCACAGGTGTTGTATTCTCTTGGAATGATTTATTCTTGCTTTCCCTATATTTCATGTGTTAATGGTTTACCCCAGATTTTGTATACTCCCTTTTGTTCCCTATATAGTTATTCCACACCCTTTGTTCCAGCACCTTCCTTCTCCATCATCCAAACCCTGCCTAAACTCCTTGTCAGTTACTGTAAAACCTATCCCTTTTATCCAGAAAGTTCTATGTCTGTTATGTAGCCTGTGAAGCCCCACTGGACTCTGTAACACAATCCCTCCCACAGAGTAATCCTATTGGTTTCCCCAATTGTACTATCCTCCCCTATACTCCTCCCCAGTTGTATCCCATTGGTTAATTTTTTCTATCTACCCCTGTTACAACCCCTGCATAAAACCCCCATGCACATGAGTGTTCCGGGCTTTTCCTTCCCTAGTGGACCCATTCACAATAAACACCTGGATTTACCTGAGAGAAGAAGGTCTCCTTGAATCCTTTGTCCTGGTCCTCGTGGACTCCAAAGGCTCAAGGAGTGTGCCTCCACTCCTACAGATTCTGTGCATCCTAAAACTTTGCCGCGTGAGCACGGTTCCACACTCCTGTGGAGATGCCCCGGTGCCGAGCTAGCCTATTCACCCTGAAAGCCTAAGGGTTTCTACACCCAGGTATGAACAGAGCTCTGAAGTGCTGCTTGGGTGTCCCTCAGCGAACTAATGCTAACTCCCAGACTTAACCTCTGTTACCTATTCTGCTGCTGCCACTGCTGCCCCACTGTCTGGGTAGGTTGTTCTCAAAGTGATTTCATTATTACAGAAATGCTGAGAAAATTTTAATGTTGGAACAAATAGTATGGGAAGAAAACAAACCAGTTAGTTTAACCAAGTATTTTGCATTAGGTCTTCAGGAATTACAGTTGTAGAAACAAGCAGATGTATGTCCCTTTTCTCAGTTTTTTGCACCCTTATGTGGCTTCAACAAAACAATAGGAAAACAAATGGGATAGATAGGCTGTATCAGGGTCTACAGCACTCCTCAGGCATTTTAAAGTGTCCAGACCTGGAAGAATGATACCCAACCATGCTCAGTTTCCTGTCACACTTAGTAAGCTGTAGCTGAATGTGCTGGCTTGAAGGCAAAACCAGTGAGAGACTACAAGTCAGAAAAAAACCAATTTAATAGAAGAGGAAAAATAAAATAAAATAAAACTAATGCAATAGTACAAAAGATCACTGACAGAGTCAGAATACAACCTGATACCCCGTGGTGGTAGTAGCAGTTCAGATGAAGTGGTCTTGTTGAAGCAGTGATCCTGTAGACAAGTCTGGGTAACTCTTGTCCTCTGGGAATCCAGTGGGTAAGGCTGCCTGTGCAGGTGCTTGAGCAAGGATTCCCCTGCAGCCCCCGGTGCAGATCATGGTGAAGCAGCTGTGCCTCTGCAGTCCATGGAGGACCGTAGGTACGCAGAGATCCATTCACAGGACATGGAGGAGCCCATGCCAGAGTGGATGGGTACCTGAGAGGAGGCCATTGAAGGTCCATGGAAAGATGGGCCTATGCTGGAGCAACCTGTCCTCGAAGAACTGCACCCCATGGAAGGCTGACCCACACTACAGGGGTTTGGGAAGAACTGTTGTCATGGGATGGACTCACACTGCAGCAGTTCACTTAGAGCTTTTGCTCATGAGATGAATTCACGTCAGATAAGTTCGCAGAGAACTGTTTCCCATGGAAGGAACTCACGCTAAAACAGGGGAAGGACTCCCCCTTCTGAGCAGTGGTAGAAACAAATGACAACAACCCCCATTCCCTGTTTTCCTGCTCAGTTTGGGGAGGAGGTAGATCTGGGAAGGAGAGTCAGCGGGGTATAAGTTATTTTGAGGTGTTATTTTACCTCTCATTATCCTGCTCTGATTTTTTTTCGTTATAAATTCAGTTAATATCTCTAATTTGAGCCAGTTTTGCCCATGATGTAATTTGGTGAGTGGTCTCTCCTGGTCATTAGATCAACCAATGAACTCTTTTGTCCTATTTTCTTTCCCCGTACAGCTGAAGAGGAGAGCAATAAAGAGGCTTTGGTGGGTGCCTGGCATCCAGCCAGCATCATATGCGCACATGTACATCATATGTACTACATATTTATGAAAGATAATTAAACCTATTATAAACAGCACCTTTGAAAGATACAACCTAGATTAGAATTGGGAAGAAAAGTCCAAAATGGTCTATTCACAGCAGCAAAGAGTTTTACTGTACAGCAGAACAAATATAAGGACTTTTAGCTGAGCCATGTGTTTCTCAGGCAGAAGACCAGTAGTTACACAAATATTTTAATTTAATCACATTTTTTCAAAGGAAAGTGGTTTTATGGATGCAAATTTTCAGTATATGGATAATTCTACAAGTGCCAATAAATGTAAAGATGAAAATTGGAAAAATGTTGAAAGGATGCATCATGAGTATACATCTTCAACATGGTCAAAAGCAGTATTTTGTGAAAAAATTGTTTTCAAAAACTACTCCAAATGGCAGAGAAATGATTGAGGCAAATAAAAAGAAACTTCATGAAAGTGAGGCACAAAATTATTGAGATGACATTTGGATGACTCAGTATAAAAAAGAAAAGAAGAATGCAGTCACAACATTTCTCTTAAAATAAAATTGATACTTGATTTCATTGAAATTCCTTTAACTGGCCAAAATGCAAAACATACCTGATTTCTTGTCACCTGACATGCAGTGTATTTAGAATTTTTGTCTTTTCTTTTTTTACAGGAATCTGTGGGACAGTCTTCATGGCAAATAATTTTGGTATTAATTTTATCAGAATATATGAGTGAAATGGCAAATTGAGGGACACTTAATATTCATGCAGAAGTAGTGTTGAGCAAAACTATGAAAAACCTTCTAATTCTAAAATTCTAGACTTGCTCAACACCATCAAAGCAAAGAATAATTTATGAGGTTTGATGAAGTAATAATAGGGTGGTAAATTATAGTAAAATTATTAAACTTTACTATGGTAGGGAAAACAGAAGTTGCTAAAAACACATATTTAATGTACACCAGGAAAACACCAAATTACAAGAAAAATCGGAGCTTATCTCTAAATACTAATAAACCAGTGTCCCATTTGATTTCATATATCATAAAACAAGAAAGTAATTTTGATAAATAATGAGATGTATCCAATTTCTGCAGGATATTTTAGGACCACCAAGAAGTATACTCAAAGAAGAACAATACCAAATATATAAGATACTTACATACTGGCAGTTAAGAGAACATCACTGATGAAAAGAAAATCAACAGTAAAACATATTTGATCAGAATGAAAAAGCCTAACATACTGTCTGCCAGGCTCTCTCTCCTTCTGTTCCTCCACACTTGCAACTCAGAGGATTGCTTTGGAAGTACATTCTTCAGAGTTCACCTTCCAACACATGGGATGTTGAAAAGGACCAGAAGTTGGATGCACATATGATTCAAAGGGGAAATACTGTACAAGTAGCACTTTGAAGAGACATTGCATTTGGCATTAATTCAACAGCCTCCAGGCTTTATGTATAATGCAAGATATTTTAGGAATATTCTTCTCTATACTGAGCATGTTATCCCCATCTCCCAAGGCTGTTCTTCACCAATCTTCTTCTCATTTTCCAGCTGAAGATTTATCAAATTGCTACCCTCCCAATCTCCTGCCATTTCCACCTTTCATTCATAGCTGTGGAAATTTGTGCCCTTGCCTTAGTAATGTTTATAATTTTCTTTTATCCTTTCTCTCTGTTAGCCAACTCTGTCCACCTAGAAAGACAGAAATATATAATTTTTTTTCATACCTATAAAGACAAAATTCAATAATTTATGCCAATCTGGTATGAGTATATTTGAGCATTTTTATAATTTTTATGCAAACCCTTTTCAGATATCCTAATTCAGATTTTAAATCTTTTATGAAAAGTCTGTCATTGTTTTATAAACTTGTCTGCTCCTGCTCTACTGCAATCCTGAATTTTGCAAAAGATGTATGCTACATAGAACTCTATAGGTAAAATTGATGCTTTGACTATTTCATGACTTCATGTATTCATCAAGTAAAATAACTTATTTCCCGTCTCTTCCTTTCTCAAAGATTTCACTGTTTTGCCACTATAGAAGTACCTGATAGACAAATGGCATAACAGTGATATTCAAGATGTTCAAAAGATTCTTCACACCTGCACCTCTCCAAAACACAACAGCTGAGGAAAAGGTTTCAGAAATTCACCCTACAGTATTTTTCAAAAATAAGATTAAACCATCAGTTATTCCAAAATAATACTATTGTCTTGTGTTTGGTGTGATTTTATTTCAAAGGTAATAATTTCTTGTAATATTTTTGAGGTGAGATGATTGATTTAAAGTAATTGATTTTCTGGCACTTTTTCAAACCACAAAGCCAAGATAAAGCACATTTCTGCACAGCACATCTGATGTTATGACTCCTCTGTTTCGATATATTCATTAAAAAATAGCTAAATGTAAAATGAGATACTTTTTTTTTTTTTTTTTTTTTTTTTGGTTAACACAACTTACAGAAGTTATTTAATGCTTGGTTCAGTGTTATATCTGTACTTTAAAAAATACTTCAAGTCTTAGAATAGATTGGTTTGAGATGGAAAGGGTCATCATGGATCATCTAACTGCAACTCCCCTGTCATGGACACAGGCATTTTGCGCTAGATATGTTTGTCCCAAGCTCCTTCCAACCTGACTTTGAACACTTTCAATGATGCAGTATGCATAATGTCTCTGGGCAACCTGCTTCCGTGACTCAAGATGCAATAGAATTTTTTGTATTTATTTCTACATTTATTCTATATATTCCTGTTTTCCAATAATAGAAAACATCTTCCTTATACACAATCTAATCTAAATCCCTTGTCTTATGGTAAAGAGTGTTCTGGTTCTGGTGATTCTAGTAAAGCCTTCATCGTTTTTCCAAGACCCCTTACCTACTGGAACACTGCAATAAAATCTCCCTAGGGTACTTTTCTTCAGGCTGAATCCAAGCTCTATCAGCCTGTCTTCATAGAAGAGCTGTTGCAGCCCTGTGATCATTTTTGTGCTCCTCTGGACCCACTCAAACACATTCATGGCTTTCTTCTGCTGGGGATCCCAGATGTGGATGCCAGTCTTCCCATGGGATCTCATGAGAATGGAGTAGAGGGGCAAAATCACCTCCTTCACTATGCTGCTTGTGCTTCTTTTGATGCAGGTCAGGAATCTCGTCCAGTTTTTCAACCACTCATATCTCCAAGTTCTTGTCTGCAGGGCTTTTCTCAATAAAGTCATCCCTCCGTTTATATTGATAAATCAATTATATATGTTTTATAATTCCCCAAATTTGCTTGCCATAATATAAGACCCATTTAATATTCAAATGCCACTTCCTCTAAGCTCATGAGTGTTGTATTCCCAAGGTCAAGAAAATGAAAAAAAGGACAGAAAATCTACAGAGATGAACATGGAACTCCTGTCAGAATGCATTCTGACTGTTGATTTCTGTCATGTAGTTATGTTATTTGATGGAGGTGATTTTACTTTGTAAAACCTAGATCATTCAAGTCTGACAAACAACCAAGAGAGTTGTCCCCAGACATTCTTTTTTCACACTGAATAAGTAGGGTGTACATTAGTTCACTCAACTGGACATTGCCATCAGGCAAAATGCAAGCAATGCAATACATCAATATCTGTAAACAGAGATAGCAATCCCAAACTGAAACAAACCCCACCCACCCCCCTGGCCCCCATCCAAACCTACAGAATCATGGAATCCTGGAATTCTACTGTTGGAAAAGGCCTCCAAATCATTGATTTTAAACATTAATCTTATCCTGTCACGTTGCACTTGTTTTAAGACAGATGGAAATTAAACTTCAAGTCAGCCACTTCCCTTTCAGCTGCCTATTCTGGTAAGGGAGGGACAAAAGCAGAGATTATGGGTTGAGAATTTACTGAAAGTACAAAGCAGTGAAATAAGACACCCACAAACATCAACCAACATCAATATTAATTGCAAAATTTACAAAAACAGATGTTTTGTCACAAAAAAAAATGTGACTGAGAACAAAAAAAGACGGCAGACATTCCCCAAAGCGATCCATGTGGCTTCCTGAGACAAAGGCATTATGGTGAGTGTTCCCTAATGCTCTACACATGGCCATCAGGAATGAAAGCATTATAGTGACTGTTCCCATATGCCGATGACATGGTTGTCTGGAGTAAAACCAAGATGGCAGGAGAGTTACTGCAGCTAGCACGTCCCATCCCAGCCTGAAAACAATGAAAAAACAATGACAAAAAACACCGCTGGGAGGCAGGTTGTCTGTGTAGGGTGATGTCACCCCCTTGCTGAGCTCAGTTCCATGCATGTGCCTATGTTATTGCTACTACTGCTCTGCCATGCCGGAGGTTGGTTCCTACGGATTGGTTCTGCTTTTGCACTGCTCCACCATCCTCCCTTTTGGCTCACCTGGGCTGCCTTTTGGCTACTCTTGGCACTGACACCTTTGATCTCTCTGCTGTGCTGGGGGGGAAAGCAGTCCCATTGAGTGACAATTCCACGTCACCCCAGCCTTGCTGGGCTCAGGCTCATTTCTGGCTTTCTGTTCAGTACCATGTCCCAGAGCCACAGTGCTGCCTCTCCACAACACCACATCCTGCAGAATCATCCCAGAGGAGTGCGGGGGAAAAGAGGATGGCAACACAGTGTCCACAGGTCTGATGCCAACACTGTCGTATTTTTTTATGAGACTAGATGACCACCAATGGCAAAAGGAAAGAGTCTGCTCTCTATCAGCGGGTGGGATATAACAGCTTTTATTTTTGAGTCCTGCCCTGCTTTGCTGAAGCTCTTCTCGATGGCTCACCAGTGGCAGAGAGAGTGAGGCCCCTCCCATGTCGGGGCTTTTTCCCCAGGGGGCAGGGCCCAGAGGCAGGGACAAGACACTACTCAGTCAGGGATAAAGTGGGAGGGGAACAGAGTTGCGTTACAGCTGAGTAATGACAAACCACGTGGTAACAAATCCAATGAAACCCCATATAAACCAAATTAATGCGTTACATTTCCCCTTTTCTTATTAAATTAAGAAGGAGGAAGGCTCGGTTCATGGGTTATGCTCAGAGTTCGGACTTTGAGCACCTTTAAAGTTGCAGAAGAAAAATTACCTTTAGTGCAAACAAACTGTCTAGAAAAACACTGTTAAGGAATAATGATAATTAGAAGGAGAAGGTTTGGCGCTTTCTCCTCCTCCAGGCAGCACTGGCCACTTGTGCAGCCTCTGCAGGTGGCTTTGTAGTTTTAGGGATGAAAGGTCTTACCCACTTGGCTGGCACCCACTTGAGACTTGGGGAAGTGGACACATAGGCGTATCCACGACCCCAGGTGACCTGATCATGAGGACTTTTTGTTTCTCTGGTCACTGGATCCTTTACTATCATATCCGGTGACTTTTGCTGAAAGGCAGAACTGGTTAAAGCAGGATTATTTAGTTTAACATTTACTTTTTTTTTTTTTTAAAGAGTCTCTTTGAACCTTTGAGACTTCCTGCCCCCATTGTCCTGAAAGTCCAGAAATTGCTTCTTCAAAGGGCATTGAGATGCCCAATGTCCAGCCTGATCACACAGGAGACACATTGTTCCTCTCTTGGGTGGTGGCTGTGGCACAGGTACAGGAAGCACGACGTCTGCAGCAGCAGCTTTTTGTGGCGGCTTGACTCTGGAACTGTGGTTTTGATGAGCTTTTATGAAGGGAATCTTCCTGGCACACACCTGGAACATGTAATGTAAAGTTGGAGCTGGTTCTATGGATAGGCTGAGGATAGCTGCCTTGCACTGTTCATCTGCATTGGCCAGAGCCATCTGCTCCAGGACCTGTTCCTGGCATCCTTCATTCTTAACCTGTAACTTGATAGCTCATGTTAACTGCTCCACAAATGTTACTAAAGGTTCTGATGGAAGCTGCTTTATTTTACTGTAAGGTTGGAAAGACTTATCGGGCTGGGTTGCTAATTGAATTGGCAGATTCTTAGTATCAACAGCCGTTTCAGGACTTTGCCAAAGCTCCGGGAGTAAATCTTTTTGGAGGTCTAATGGAACTGTAGTATTCCTTGCTAAATTTGCTTTTAAATGGTTGCAAAAGTATCCTCTTTCATATCCAAATTTGGCCTGAGCTTTGCATAAACCCTGAATCATTTGTTGGAGGAAGGGGTCCCAATTACTGTGGACAGCACCCCCTCTTTTTGGTTGTTGATATGTGACAGGGGTGGCAGAAAAGCCGGGATCGCTTCCGGCTTCCAGGTTCCTGGCTCA
Source organism: Hirundo rustica (assembly GCF_015227805.2). Taxonomy (NCBI): domain Eukaryota; kingdom Metazoa; phylum Chordata; class Aves; order Passeriformes; family Hirundinidae; genus Hirundo; species Hirundo rustica. Next base: position 42,049,562 of record NC_053488.1, read on the forward strand.
CCCCCTCCCTCTGGGGCGTGGGAACCAGGACTGTGGGCGGGGAAACCGTGGGAACCAGGGGCAGGGAGGGGCTGGAGGCTTGAGTCACACGGGGAGGAGTTGGAGGGCAGAGGTTTGAGGGTAGGGGGCAGAGTCAGAGGAGAGGGCAGTGCTGGGGGCAGCACCGAAGAGAAGGAGGGGTCTGGGGAGGAGAAGAGATTGCCAGAAGGAGGGACAGAAAAAGTGAGAGACTCTTCCGGGCTCTGGAGCACATGGCTTCTGCCATTTTGAACAAAGGAATCCCCTCCATCTTGTGACCCCCCCAACCTGGGGATCACTGAGATGGGGGGTTTGAGCACTTGGACTGCCTGCAAAGGTACAAGCTGGGGAAAATTCACAAAGAACTGGGGTTTTTTTTCCTTTTTATTTTGCTTTTGCAATGCAAACTTAATTTTTAAGCTATAAAAAGTAAAATTTGCATCTTCTTTATTGTTAGAGGAGGCAGATTCAACTATTTTTTTCATTGTAGCCTCCCAAAATTCTGGGAACCTTCTTTGCTCTAATGATACATGTGGAAACTAAGAAAACAGCCACAGAGTTAATTTTTTCAGCAGTTTCTTTGAACAATGTGTCCCCCCATCATCCAAGGCACTTAAAATTTGGTAATAGACCCTTTTTTGAGACACAGATAGCCTAGCACCCATTTTTGGCTCAGATTTTGAGTTTCTTTGTCCTCTTTAACTGTGACTGAGAAACCAAAAGGAAAAGAAACCTCACTGGAGAGAAAGAAAAAAAAAAGCCAAAAAGGAGAAACAGTTTCCTTTTCCACCCCCCAAGAAAGCACTTTGAAGGTTTTTACTCTGAAAGCAAAAACCTTCCCGGAAAGAGAAAAAACCCTTTTCCCTGAGGTTCAATGCCTCTTAAAAAGATTTTCCCTTAGAAAACCGAAAGTGGTACTCACCAAAAATCCAACATTCCTTTCCTTTCTTTCCCAATCACTCCTTTTGCCTGAGACTGACCCTTTTTGGTGCAAAAAGAGCTTCCAGTCCCAGATCCCAGGGTCATCTTTCCACGAACATGTGGTCACCCTCTCTGGGAGCAGTCTGCCATTTGGGGGGCTTCTTCGCAGGACTCCGATGGGTTCTTTAAGTCCAAAGGAGAAAACTACAGTCCTGGCCTGTAGAATCCTGTGTTTCGGAGACTCCACAGCAAACACCAAGCCTGATGGGTCTGTGTCTCTGCGTGGGTGGGCTATGTTTCGTGACTCACGTACCTGCGTGAGATTCTTTGGCCATGTGTTCTCCAAGTGGTTCTTCCAGCTTTTTGGGAACCTCTTGTGGCTTCAAGCTGCACATAACGCACGAGATGTGGGTTTTTTTATGAGACTAGATGACCACCAATGGCAAAAGGAAAGAGTCTGCTCTCTATCAGCGGGTGGGATATAACAGCATTTATTTTCGAGTCCTGCCCTGCTTCGCTGAAGCTCTTCCCGATGGCTCACCAGTGCCAGAGAGAGTGAGGCCCCCCCCGCCATGTCGGGGCTTTTTCCCCAGGGGGCAGGGCCCAGAGGTAGGGACAAGACACTACCCAATCAGGGATAAAGTGGGAGGAGAACAGGGTTGGGTTACAGCTGTGCAAGGACAAACCGCGTGATAACAAATCCGATGAAACACAATATCAACCCAATTAATGCATTACAACACAACACCTTCCTGCCAGAGAGAGAGAGGCAAAATTGTGTACTCCTGGTGGGGTGCTCAGCTTTTCCTCCTGTATCCACACAACCCCAGGATGATGAGTGTGGTGTAAAATAACAGCCCGCATGGTTAAATTCCTCCGCCTCCCTTCAACCAGAACATGTGTTCACTACTAAACCATGCCCTTAAGTGCCTCATCTTTTAAATATGTGCAAGAGTGGTGACCCAAATACTTTTTTGGGCACATTCTTCCAATGCCTAAGTACCATTTCAGTGATTTTTTTTTTTTTTTTTTCCCAAAGTATCAAATCTAGACAACTCCTGGTACAATTTGATGTCAGTTCCTAATGCTTGTCACTTGTTACCTAGGAGAAGAGACAGAATCCCATCTATTTGTAACCTCTTTTCAGGTAGCTGTAGAGAGCAATAAGGTCTCCCCTGATCCTCCTTTTCTTCAGCCTAATCAACCTCAGCTTCCTCAGGTGATGTCCATAACATTCATGCTCCAGCCTCTTCACCAGGTCCACTCCGCTTTAGACATGTTTCAACACCTCAATGTCCTTCTTGTAATGATGAATAGAACCTTCAAGGTTCAGCTTGACAAATGCCAAGTTCAGAGGGATGATCACTGCCCCACATCCTGCTTACCATAAGCCAGGATGCTATTGGCCTTCTTGGCCACTGCTGCCTCATGTTCAGCCGGTTGTTGACAAGCACTCCCGTCTCCTTTCCTGCAAAACAAGTTCTCAGACACTCTGCTTCCATCCATTGGGATGGGGTTGTTTTCAGCACAAGTGCGGGGATTCCATCACTTCACTGGGCAGCCCGTTCCAATATCTGAAAACCCTTCAGTGAAGAAATTATTCCTGATGTTCAACCTGAATCTTCCCTGCTGCCCCTTGAGCCCATTTCCATTCATCCTGTCACTAGTTGCCTGGGAGAAGAGACCAACCCCCACCACATTAGAACACTATTTCAAGTGGTTGTAGAGCGCAGTTAGGTCTCCCTTAAACCTCCTTTTCTTCGGCCTAAATAGCTCTAGCTCCCTCAGTTTCTCCTCACAGGATGTGCTCTCTAAGCTCTTCCCCAGCTCAGTTTGCCTTCGAACATGCTCCAGTACCTCAATGTCTTTCCTATTGCGAGGACCAAGGACTGAACATGATACTTGTGGCCTTACCAGTGTTGAGTACAGAAAGACAATCACTGCTCTGGTCCTGCTGGACATACAAAATCCAGGATTCCATTGGCCTTATTGGCCACATGCCAGCTTGTGTTCAGCCAGTTATCAACCAGCCCCTTAGATCTTTTTCCACCAAGCAGCTTCCCCAGGACAGTAACACATAGGGTTGTGACCCAAGTACAGGACCTGCTGCTTCACCTTGCTGGCCTCATGTCACTGGTCTCAGACCATCAATCCAATCCATATCCCTCTGCAAAGTCTTCCAACCATCCACAGTTCAACACTGCCGCCCAAGTTAGTGTAATCTGTGAATTTACTAGGAACCTCTCAATCCCCTCATCCAGATAATTGATAAAGATCCCAAGGGACTTTCTTAATGAGTGTCCTGAACAGGTTAAAATTGGCCCTTCAGAAGTCCTCAGCAGACATTTTGTTGATCCCTTTCTTTACTCCACTAAGAATCAAAGCTCCATCATTCCATGGTTGCTGCACCAAAGACGGCCCCTGACCACCACACCTCCCACAGCCCTTCTCTGTGAACAGCAGGTCTGGCAGAACATGCCCTGGTAGGCTCCCCTACCAGCTGTGTCTAGAAAGTCACCTTCTACACACTGCAGGAACCTCCCAGATGGTCTCCTCTCCACCGTGTTGGGTTTCCAGCATATTTGGAATATTGAAGTCTCCCACAAGAACAAGGGCTAGTGATCATGCAACATCCATTGATAGAATATTTCACTTCATCCTGGTTGAGTGGTCTGTGACAAGCTCCCAGCAGGATCTCTGCCCTGTTAGTCATCCCTCTGACTGTCACCCACAGGCACTCAGCCTTATCCCCACTGTCCCTGAGCTCTGTACAGCCAAAACCGTCCCCAGTGTACAGAGCCACGCCACCACCTCTCCTTCCTCACCAATCTCTTCTGAAGAGCTTGTAGCCATCCACTACAGCACTCCAGTCACAACAGTCATCCCACCACATTTATATGATATTTATTTATACTTTCCCCAAGGAAAGACAAAAACAAGATTTCTTTGCACCACAGGAATATTAGGAAAAACATTCTACCAGTCATCTGGTCTGCAGATGATATTCCCTGAAGTAAATTGTGCTTTCTGAGGTGCCAGCAAATAGATATGCCATTAAATGGATGTTGTCCCATATCAGAAGAACCCTACCCCAGATAGATGCTCAGAAATATGCAGTACACCTTAACCACCCAATCCACTCTGGACTTTTACAAACATGTTAAAGTAGAATAGGAGAAGACAATAAGAGAGCTATGCCTAATACTATCAAATCTGCAGCATGAAGAAATATTTTAAATAACAAATGGTATCTACCAGAGCAATTTCAAAATCAGATAAAATGCTTAACTTCAGATTACATGCATAAGTTATGTCTGACACAGAGTCCACTTATCTCTTTACTTTTGAGTTGATATAGTCAGAAAATGCTTAACAATAATATATGCTTGAATATTATAAACAATATCTTATAGGAAATTCCCACATAAATTTAAAAAACCAAACCAAACCAAAACAAAAACACATATCTAAACAAAAAACAGGGCTAGAAACCTAAGAATTGTTTGTTAGAGTGATAGGAAGCTGCATTATATAATTCACTTAGAAAATAATTTAAAATCACTAAGTTCTCATACTTGGTTTTGATTTTATTATATGGAATTGTCACATTTGGTCTCTGCCCAACATAAACTCTGTAAATCTTACTAGATAAAAAGAGCACATCAGAGTATCTGTTAGAACTAAATGATTGTTATCACCAATGTTCAACAAAGTACAGCTTATCAGAAAAATAGTGTCTTACTTTGGTTTTTTTCCTCCCTTTTTATAGTCTAGTTTTCTCTATGAATTTTATGATACCTGTATAAACTCAGATCTAAAATTATCATTTGTTCTGCAGACTGCTTAGGAACAGTATTTTTCATATTGCGGTGGAGTTTGCAATTATTGTTTAAATAATTTATATTTTTACAGGTGTTTTAAAGGCCTTCAGTCTTGTAACCTGTAGCATTCTCCTTCCCAATTAAAATGAGACTAATATTTCATATCCATCCTTTAAACAAAGAAGAAAGGCAAATACCAAACAATCTTGCTAAAATGAGCTATATTTCATTAAGCACTACAGTTCATTCTGGCTGCTGTAGTGATTTTTTATTATTATTATTTGTTTGTTTGTTTGTTTGTTGAGGAAAACCAAAGAGATTGATGGATATAGTGTGTGTTTTGATGTAATATGATATAATGTATATCAAGAATATGTATTAGCCAAGGATGCTTGACCTTTGCTTCTGCAGACTCCTGTTAGAAAAGAAGAAAACAAAAATGTCCACCCAGAGACACCATTATACTGATGCAACTTTTGCTGCTGATGCTGGAGAAGAGAGAAATCTGATTTTCTCTCAGAATCTATATGAAGGATTTTTGCTTCTCTGAACATGCTTTATTAGTAATTCCCTTATCTCTCTTTCTGCAGTCCTTGAAATCTCTTTATCTTTACATATATGCTTTATGATGATTTTGAATACAAAGCTTTTGGAATATATGTTACTAAGCCCACTGGGATACTAGTTTCTATGAGCTCATGCATATATTTTAAGTATAATTACATCTTTTACTGACATACTTCAGTATATCACACTGGACTTGAAGTAGCTACTGCTTAAGCTAATATATTAAACATAGAAACAAAACACTTTGCACTCAGGAACAGACTTCTTTCTGAGTATGAGATGTTAATCTTTTTACCATTGCTAGCAATGGACCACTAGGGAGAGATAAATCTTCACAGACTTCCAGCAACATATGTGATTTTAAAATTAAATTCTCAAGGGATAAAAAATTAGGAAACTTACTCAATAAAAAGAAGATAACTACAGGAATGTAACCTTTAACAATATAATGAAGATGATTGAAAAGTAGCCTACAAATAACACAAGTCAGTGGAATTCACCACAGGAGAGGAAGGGGGAAAAACAACAACAACAACAGCAACAACAACAAAAAACACCCACAAAACCCCTCAAAAAACAAACAAAAAAAAAAATCAAAACCACAAAAACCTCCCACCTAAACATTGAGAAGAGGCAAATTAAATATGGCTAAACATCAGGGTAAGGATGATTAGAGAATAGAGGCCATGCTTCAGTAAGTCCACCTAACTACAATTGGAAGAATTAATCAGTCGCAGGTAAATATTAAAACAAATTAAGGCTGTCCAAGAGTTTGTGACTTAGTCAGCAAAAACAGTCAAAACTAATAGGAATTTTTCCTCCAAATGCATCAGGAGTAAGAAACTTGTTGATAAGGCCAAGTCATGAAACTGTAAAAGGAGCAGAGACTAGAATATTGTTGCGGAAACAGCAATTCTTTCTGTGTTAGCTGCAGAAAAAGTCTAGGATATTTGGAAAATTCCAGTGATGGCAACCTTCCCCATAAGAGCTCATACCCAGAAGGTGAGCATCAAGGGAAGAGTCTGTTCTTCTTCTGAGATACTGTAATTAATATCGTCTCCTTTTCATTTACAATAAGAATTAGCAACAGGCTCAGCATCTTCTCCTTTATCTGACATCTGGAAGTCTTTATCAATTATATTTTATTTTACCAGATTTGTTGCAGAATGGTTGGACTCCAACCATCTTTTCCAGCCTAAATTATTCTCTTGAATCTATGTTAGAATACCCCTTCTTCTTATAAGGTTACAATGGGCATCTTGTCTGTTGAAAAATGTTGGTTTAAATCAGCATCTTTAATGCAAAACTTCCAAAAATCATTAATAAAATAGTGTTTTGCATACTTCAGCTGAAGCACCAACAACTCTTAGAGTCTACAAGAAATTTTCAGCTACCACTGTATTTGTGCTGGTACTTTACATCAACAAGTGTGAATTGTATAGTATCATTTCTCCGGTAGCTAGGCAATTGCATGCTCTTCAGCAAAACAGGATTTGGGGGGGCGGGGGGGGCAGTTTGTCTGAAGAAAATCAGTCAAGTCTTCTATTACTGTGTTCTGGACTTTCCTCACTATACTTCTAATCAGAAAAAAAGATTTCTGTGCACAACTCGTCTCCTGAAATTGGTATCTGACGGGCCAAGTAGGTTTGAGTGCATGAACTTCACCTAACTACCACAAGCAAAATACACTTACTCTGTTCTATATCTGGGCTTTATTCAGTTCCATGATTAGACATTTATCCACCTGAGACATGTTCAGAAGGTTTCACCAAGAAGTGCTTGAAATAAAGGACCTACCTTAAAAGATTGTCCTAATTCTATTGTCTCTTCAACAAAAGAGGTTGAGTAAGGCCCACAGGGGACTCTACATTAAAAAACTTCTGTCCTGGTTTGGGACAAATTTGGGAGAAAACCCCTGTATGGGATCCCTCTAAGGAAGGAAACCCAAGTGGCCCCTCCCTCCAACTGGTCTGGTAAAAAAAACAATATTAACATATTGGTTAATAATAATGGTGGCATTATGATGGCTGTCTCTACAGCTGCTGGAAAATGCCGAGGTCCAGGCCCCGGTGGGCCGCAGGTGCAGCCCCCAGTGCTCCCCTGGGTTTTCAGTCCAGAGCAGGTTTAAACAGTTCCAAGAAAAAGGAAAAAAAAACAGTCCAGGGAACTTCTCTGCCCTAGCTAGCTAAAACTAACTAAAAGCAAAAAACATCTCTGTCCTGCAGTCTCTCCAAGCCTCCACAGAACACCCTGTCCGCAGAAGAATGTGGAGCAGTCAGGCAGTTTTCTCAAAACAAACTCTGCGCTTCTCCTTGCTCTTAGAACCAGTCTTAAATGCACAGGACTCAATATACAGCACAAACAGAACAGACGATTGGGGATAGAGGCATCATAAAGTTACCCTAGGACAACTTCATAATGTAATCTCACATTTTTCTGAAAGTAAAGGCAATGAGAATCCAAAACACAAGTTTTTAAAGTCTCAATATAGATGGCACTTAGAATTTCCTATTTCCTCCAGCTATTTCCCTAAATCCGTGAAACATGTAATCATGTGAAACAAAACCAAAACCCACAAACACCTGACAATTATTAACAGAAGAGTTTTCTGATTGGATACTAAGGTATTACACAATGATAAGTAATTTTTAACTAGAACTTCCTAGGTTTCCTTAATGTGCTTTTGTTTCTGACACTAGATAGTAACATGGTTACCTATTTGTTAAGTATTTTGTTGCTGTTTTGATGGACCTGCATTTTTTAAGAGAAAGAATGCAAAGCGGAGGAGAACAGGGAACCATCTAATTAATTTTTAAGAATTATAACAAGTCCTATTTTTATTTGGGATCCACTCCAAGAACCATCTAAAACCATAGAAAGAATTATTAAATTCAGTCATAGCTAAGAAAGGCTTTTAAATGTAAATCTTGACACTACTTTAATTACTGATCTTTTCTAGCACCTCCATGCAAAATAACACTTCTCTAAAATGGCTTTGTCAAGAAAACACTTTCTGCTTTTTGATATACAATGACAAGCAACAATTAACATAATTACTCCTGGTTCTCCTTACATAATTATGCATTTTATTGTACAAGTAATTAAAATATTGCAATTTAATAAATTGGAGATGCAAAACATATCTAATTTATATGCATAACTGCACTAGATTTTTATTGCCCTTGTAGTTAGCTAAATTTTACTATAAATTGCAATAGGTTTACTTGTTCATATAGACTTATTCACAACAATGTCGAACACCTCAAATATTAATTACACTGCAATGTAAATCAGAAGACTATTTTAGAGAACCTTATGTCTAATAACGATTTAAAAGTCCTCCAAAAGTTAGTCTGAAAGTTGTGTATAAATTAATACAGAATTCCAATATCCACTGTTACACTGAAGCAGTTTCTACACACAAATTATTTGCATTACATCCCCATTTTTGGTGTAATTTATGGTTATAAATTTATCTATTTTGCTGTGTTTCATCTTGTGTAAGATAATTTATATTTCAGTGCATGTAGGGTGGTCTTCAAGGGCAATCTCTTTCTTAGGATACCAACCTCAGAGGTGGTAATATGAAAAAGTTTTAATTTATCAGGTCTAATCTCTCTGATGACCATTCCTAATTAATTTTAAAATAGTATAATCTTCTGTATACTGTTGCATAGTCCAATTACAAGATTAATTTAATGGACTCTTCTGTTCGATTCATTAGATTTTAGTGAATTGAAAAATTCACTAAAATTGAAAAATCAATGTGATTTTTTCTTTGCTTTATACTTACCATAATTTGCTAATTATTCATCTTGAATGAGGACATATTCAATCTTTATTTCCCCTGTTGCCTACACTCCCCCAAATGAAAACAGATGACAATTCAACTTATTTAATAAATGTACAGAATTTGTAAGTATTCTGGACAATGCAATCCACAATTTAAGCAATGAAATAACTTCTTTGGCCGTCAGAATTTGCACACTGCTTAGAGCATTAGTCTATTTTTTTTAATTGGCCTCTCATCTGCAATGTAAATGATCAGATCAATGAAGAAAAATAATTTAAATTCTCTACTGTATTCAATACTGTGTCTAGGAAAAAGATCACCTGTAAATCAGTCTTTTCTTCATCATCACCCACTCTTCAAAGATTTTTGTGCTATTCTCAGACTTAGTTATTTCATATTTATTTCAAACAACTTCTGGAAAAAGAAACTTGGAATCAATCTCAGCAAAAATACATAAAGTAAAAACTGATATGATTACTTTTTGAGATCTGCATTAGTAATAGAAGAAAAAAATATAATCTCTAATTTCTAAGGAAAGGAAAAAACCCACATCTTTGCTGTCTTCCTAGTGGTCTGTAAGAAATTTTATCAATTTTACACTACAAATACGCATATTGAGTTGTAAGATTTTATTTTCTCAATGCCAGATGATGAATTTTCAAGTATATATAGCAACTAGATCTGTATAGGATAGCACATCTAAATGTACTATACAGTACAATTTTAGATTAAGTTATATTTTTAGGTCAAATTGGAAAACTACACAAATGGCTATAAATAGATAGATATTGATCCATGGCTCTGTATGCTGTAAGAAAATGAAAGTCAGTAGTTCAATTCCTCATATTTGTAGCTGATGACAGTGTTTTGCAGTCAGAAATATTCATCTAAATATCAAAATATTCAGTTTGAATTAAATCATTTCACATTTTTCCACTCCTTTTCCTATTTTATTGTAATATTCTGTGCCATTATCCCTACAGATATCTCTCTCTTTGTTATCATAGCAATGATGTGTTTCAACACAGCAATTATAGAATTAAATCTATACACGGCTTTGTATAGTCATTGGTTCCATATTGTTAGCAAAAACTTGTGAAATCTAAATTAAATGGAAAAAATAATTAACAAATATATCTTTTAATGTCACGGTTTAACATAGCTTGGTTTTTAGTTAAAGAGAAAAATCATCAGTTATGGAAGTGATTCTCTGTGAGGACTGCTAACTTTGGACCCAACAGAACCAATTATCTGGCTAGTTGGAATATTGACAACCTGTTAAACCACTAAGAATGATAAACACACCTCTGTGAAGACACATGTTAAAATGAACAAACTCTTGGGAATCTCTGGCTTCAAGACTTGAGCCGACACACGGCCTGGAGGGCCTTGGCCAGGCCGCAGTGCCTGCTAGGTAGGGGGAGGAGAGACCATTGGCCCTTGGTGTGCTGCTGCTGAGATCCTGGCCACCTCTCTGCCCCTTCCAGCACAGCCACCAAAAAGTCCTCCCCAGTAAACACCTCTGGCTGCCACTGCTGAGTCATCTTGCCAAGGGGCTGTCCCAGCACCATGGGAGATAATGGGGTTGAGACCAGAGATGGCTCTGCAGCCCGCACAGAGAGTGGCTCCATGGCTGGAGTTAAACACAGCAGGGGACAGAGACTAACCATGCAGCCAGAGTGGCCACCACCATTCCGGCCTAGGGACCCTGAAATCCCAGGACATCTTCCCCAGCATGGCCTGAAATACATCACCACGAATGCTCTGGCTGCTGCCTGGAAGATATCACATGGCCATCCACAGGCCCGAGTGAGATATTAACTCTTTTACTGCACAGATGAAACTTGCAAACATCAATCCTCTCTCGAGTGAGAGAAAAGGAAAGGGTGAAGACATGTAGAGAAACAACATGAAGACACCAGGGTTGGTAAAGATGGAGTCAGATCCCAGATGGGAGAATGAGGAGATGCCTTTACCCTTGGGCTGAATTTTTTTTTTTTTTTGTCCATGGTGATGGACTACAATATCCTGAAATATCCCTGTAATTCATGAAAAAATGTGGGGGGATAGAGGATTCAAACTGTAGACATGAGCAAAGGCATTCATGCTGAAGCAAGCAGATGTTAAAGTAGCTGTGATCTAAATGAAAATCTTGAACAGAGAGACAAAAGGCTCTTTGCTCCCAGAGAAGAAAAGGAGAAGAAGAAGAAGAAGAAGAAGAAGAAGAAGAAGAAGAAGAAGAAGAAGAAGAAGAAGAAGAAGAAGAAGACGACGACCTCTGTTCCCAGAGATGGAGATGATCTCAGAGACAGATGAAGAGAACCTTTGCTTTTGAACAGCTCATCCTTAAAATAGTACCCCATAAGCTGACATGGCCCATGAAGGTATCTGTGGGAAGGCTGAAAGGCATGGGAGGAACTTTCACACTGCAAACAGATTTTCTTTTCCCAGGCAGCTGATTCACTGGGACACTGAAGCCTCAAGAGCACTGTTTCTTGTGGAGAAGTCTCTGTGGTATGGCAAGAGAGACTATTCTCCCTAAGTGAACTGATGAAAGACTATTTTAGAGGTGATAAACTGATTGAAAGTTCCAGATTTTGTCTATGTTGTCAGTGGGAAAGAAAAGTGGGTGTAGGGGGAGAAGTGTTCTGAAGGTTTATTCTGATTTCTTATTATTTTTCTTCTAATTCTGTTAATAAAGTTTTCCTTATAACCTTTAAAGTTTGAGTCTGCTTTGCTGTCCTATTAATTCTTGTCTCACAGCAGAAAAAAAAGTAAATAATTCTAGTGGGTGCATTGACATTTGGCCAACACTAAACCCACTGCATTTAATTGGTGCATTGGCTGGGAAACTCAAATTGGCATACCAAAACCACTACATTTAATTGGTGTTTCTGCCCGGTTTTGAACCAAAACCACCACAGTGGTATAAACAGTGTTCATAGTTCTCAGATTTTAGTGAAAAAATTATGTTATTTTAAGCTATAATCGTGTTATTTTTTTTCTTTAACTCAGTTTCACCCATGGACGACATTATGACAATTTAGTGTGAATGATTCTGTCATCACCTTATTATCCATATTCCTATGCATCTGAACTATTTTAATACATAAAATCTATAGTAATTTGTTACAATTTACAATTTAAGTGTGATTATTCAGTATTGTATGATTTTGTAATTTCGGACTTAATTAATGAGATCCAGCTTCTGTAAAGTCTAGTGACTAAACAATAAAATAATATAATCAAGGGTAAATCTGCAGCATTGTAATTCTCAAGGCAGTTGATCGGGTAGAGATTTATGTATGTGCAGGAAGATAAAAAAAGCATCTTATATTCTGCATCTCATAGCAGACTTAGCAAAGCTGGAAGGGTAAAGAGGACAAGTTAACAGAGAGACTATTTATGAGAAAGTGACCAGAACATAGTGCTGTGAACCAAAGATCAGAAAAGATAGAGCCTCATAGAGATACCTCCAGAATAAAAAGATATCTCGGTCTGATTAAAGAGCGGGTTTTGTGAAGCAGGGCATGCAAACAATTAAAGGCATAAAAGCGAGCAATTACTATCTTAGCTACACAGACTAAATTGATGATCTCATTTGTGGCACCTGTAAAATTACCTGTTGCTGATGCAACATAATCCTTATGTACTCTTCTGACCTGAGTGGCTGGAAAATTGCAAATGTTGAACAATATCAAAGGATACTTTAGGCACAGTAAAGACTGTAATGATCACTTTCCACCTCACTTTCAGTGCTCAAAGAACATGTTGACCTTCAAGAATGATAGTGGCTATTGTAAAGTCTTGCTTTCATGTTCTTTCTTGAAATGTCAGAGGTGAAGTAACTGTTTGAGAAACAGAAATTAAATGCAAAATGATTTTTGAAAGCAATAGAAACACGAGGCTTTAAAACTTAAGAATTAAAAACTTTTTAAAAACTTAAAAATTGCATTGGAAGTGCTCAAATCCATAATGATGAATTCTTCAAACTGGTCATACTGTCGATGTATTATATCTTTTAAATACAATTAGCACTTAAGATTAACTTTAATGCATAGCTCCATATTTGTTCCTGATTTCTCAGAATCATTTCTAGATCATATTTTATGCTATGTATTTTTTTAAACATAAAAAGTGGTAAAAGGATAAAATTAAAGTAATAATAATATAGAAAGAGCTATGAACCAAAAAGAAGACAAAATCTCAGAAAACCTGAAATTTAAAACCAAACACTTTTCAATTCTTATTTAAAATTACACACACAAAAAATCTAATCCTGCTTAAAAAAATTCTAAACACTGAAATATCAAAGTGTCATAAGCCTAGTAAATACTTGAAAAATAATAACGTAATGCATGCAAATTAATTGTTTCCTTTGTACTGATGTTTAAATATTATCTTAATGTATTTGGTTTCAGTTCTTTCGAATAGTGAGAAAAGGTAAAATTGTCTCCTCTTGGCTGTATTTTCTTGATTTTTCCTGCCTCTCTTAGAGGAGTAGAATTTCTGGAGTTCAGTTTAAGAGTTTCTTTGGCTGACTCTGACTGATTTTTTTTTTTTTTTTTTTTTTAATTAAGTGACCAAAGTAAAAAGGAGGAGAACTCTTATTCCTCCTCATCATTCACTATGTGTACTAAAACTTTATTGTAGTTGAAGTCTGTCAATTTTTAAAACAGTGCATGAAAGCACATTGATCTGTGCTTAAATCTGGTGTTTTCCACTCTTAGGCATAAATGTTTGGTCTTGAGAACATTTATATAATATTTCTTCTGATGTAGAGAAAGACCCTGAGCAGTGGACCTCAGTTAATATGTCTCTTCCATTTCTCTTCCCTCGGTGTAATTCTCCAAGCTCCAACTGTATTTTCCCACTACTGGTTCTAACATGTTGCAAAGAAGTACATTTGAAATATAAACTAAAGAGGAAGATGAACCACCAATTGCTTGCCCATTAAAAGTTTAAAAATCACCCATGACAAATGTTGAACAGAGAATTACGTCAGGTGAAATATACTTTATATGCTGTTCAATCCTAGCTATTTTTCATACTAAGTCAAAATTGTATGTTGACTTGCATGTGATTTGAGAGGAGACAAACTTGCCTTGCTTTGAGTTGAGAAATGTATAATGTACATCTTTCATAATTCAACACTCGCTTGGATATTTACCATAAAATATGAAGAAGAGGGCAAGACAAAAAAGAAGTTGTGTTTGGTTTAATTGCCAAGGTGTTGGCAATGGAGTGGGAGGGCTGTAGGGATGGTATCTGTGAGGAGTGACAAGTTCTTCCCAGTGCTGGACACAGACAACTACAGCTGGCTCCAAAAGTGGCACTGCAAGTCTCAGCTGGGACCCTCAGTCAAACTTGTGTGTCTTTATGAAAATATCAGCAGATCCCTGCCCATCAGTGTGAGGAATGAAGGGAAAAAAAAAAAAAAAAATCTGAGGAAGAGGCCTGACCAAAGTCACATGAAGCAGATGAGGAAGAGCTTCAGACTTTGGAGCAGATATCCACACTACAGCCACTGGAGTACCTCATGTCAGACCCGGTGGATATTTCCTAAGGTTCTCTTGTCTGTGGAAAGCACCTGTTGAAGCGGGGGAAAAGCGTAAAGAGGAAGGATCAACAGAGAGGAAGTGTTATGAACTGACCACAGTCTCAATTTCCCATCCCCCTGCTGCTTGGAGGAGGGAAGATGGAGAAGCTGGGAATGAAAAAGAAGCTGAGCCTTTGAAGAAGTAGCGGGTGAGAGGAAGGTACTATAGTTTTTGGGTTTGATCCTTTTCACTTGAGTAAAGTTTTAGTTTATAATAAATTAAATTAATTCTGCCAAGTTCTGTCTGTTATCCCTGTCACAGCAACTGGTAAAGACCTCCGTGTCATTACTTTGACTTGTCAAAGCTTTTTATAACATTTTTTATAATATTTCCTACCCTTGTCCTGCTGAGGAGAGGGCGTGAGGGACAAATTGGGTGGGGGTTTGGAAGCCAACCAACAAAAATCTTCTAAGAGAAAATCTCCTGTTATCTATATGTACATGAAAATTCTGCTAAAATGGATCATAAAGCATACAGAAATCCCTAAATATATTTAGTATAGGTTTAGTACAATTACATAATACGGGTTTGATAAAATATTTCATCCTACCAGTCCTATATTATAATTTTAAATAGCAAAAATATAATCCGAATTACTTTTAACATCCATTTTGCATAGTCTGGTTTTTACCTGCAAACAGCACCTGCATTCCAATGCTATTAATTTTTCAAAAATATGCTTTCTTGCATCAATTATATGAAAAATGAGGAAATGTCCACTCTTGTACAATGTATTAACTTGAATATTTGTTGATTTGGTAGTTTATTTTGTTAGGTGCTATTAAAGATAAACAATATTAGATGTTTTCAGAGAGAATGAGGAAGATTTTACTTTTTTACACTGCTACCCAGAATAACTCTGAATGAAATCTCTACAATACCTTCTTTCTATGTTTGGAAGGGAAATTATGCCAGAAAATATAGCCTCCAGAACACAGAGCCTTACAATTTCCCCCAAGATTCATATTTTGAGGTAGATTAATATTTACTTCATTTTGGAGCACTACTTTTTCAAAAGTAATATGTTCACAGCTAGCTGCTATTAATAAGAAAAAGACATATTGACCTTTAAAACGTAGGGAGATAAATACCTCAGTTTTGGAAATTAAGCTCAGATAAGTAAATTTTAACTGCAGATATCACCAGTATTTTTTATTCAGAATAAACTTTTATCTAATGTTTGCTTTCATTATTCATTTTACATGCTTCCCAATAGTGCGACTAGGAAGTGTTAAATTTGATTTTGGACAAAATTTTCAGTAAATGCAGCTGCTAAGGGTAT
This sequence comes from Hirundo rustica, assembly GCF_015227805.2. Taxonomy (NCBI): domain Eukaryota; kingdom Metazoa; phylum Chordata; class Aves; order Passeriformes; family Hirundinidae; genus Hirundo; species Hirundo rustica. Next base: position 42,065,564 of record NC_053488.1, read on the forward strand.
ACTGCTCAGCACACATGCTTCAGCTCTCCACAGAAATAAATGTGGAAGGACATTTCATTGTATATTTTCGGCTACACCTCACTGCTCATCTCTACCATTTGAGATAAATTGATTGCAAATATAAAAACATACAAAGATTTTACTTATAATTTCTAGCTCCCTTTTAAAATTTCTATCTACTTCTGCTCTATCTTTTCTTTACAGATCAGTTGAATTTCTGGCAATATGGCAAGGCATTTTAAATGGTGAACGAAAACTTACACCCTTCCTCATTCAAAGTTATTCCATATACAACTGGGCCTCAGAAGATTTCCATCTATTTGCAATAAAATTGAAAATTTTGCAATTTACTTATTTTGCAGTTCTTCTCTGTTGCATTGTGCTTTGTGTTATTTATTTTCATATTGTATTTTATGTTATTTATTTTTGTTATAATGGTTTGTTCTGTACTCCCCTGTTCTCCTGAGAAATGTTATGTTCTGAAGTTTGTCCCTGCCCCTCTTCCCTGTCAATCTTCCCATACTCCTCCCAGTCCCCTCCTATGGGCCCTGCATCATTCAATTCTTCCTCCTGGCTTCTAAAGAGCTCAGGTAAGGACATTGAGTGATAGGGCAGGAGCTGAGAAAGTTCCTCCCTTTATGTTCTCATTGGTTTCTTTGAATGTCCCTCCAACCCTGTTCCACTCCCACCTTTTCCCTCCCTCAGTCCCTCCCCTGTATTTAATCCCAGAGCTCACCGCCCCAGGCTGCTCAGCTGGAGAGACTCCCTAAGTTTCAGATGTCCCCAAGTGGGGCTTTGGACTTTTCCCTCCAACTGAGTCCAACTTCTCCCTCCATCTTTGGTGAGGTCTCTCCTGTGTTAAGGGGAAAACTCCCTGGCTGCTCCTCTGGCTCCCAAAATCCAGAGTGTTCCCTGACTTATCACATTGTCAGAGCTGGGTGGACGGAGCCTCTGCTCCAAGAAGGGCACTGTGACACTTCTCCTCACTCAGTTTTTGCTATGGTGTAAGGACACCAACCCCAAATGGCTCACATATATCATACTATGATGGGTTGACACAGGGTGGATCCACTGTCATGGCCCTCCTGAGCTGCACAGGGATGAGAAAATATAATGAAAGGCTCATGTGCCAAAATAAGGACAAGGAGAGATTGGTCACCAGCAATTGTGACCAAGGTTGCTTGTCAGGGTCAAGACAACAGATTGGTCACCAGCAGTTTCTCAAGGTTGAGTGTCGTTGGAAAGACAATCAACCAAGACAAATTAAATTGCTAATCAAATCAGAATAGGGTAATAGAGAAATGAAATGAAACTTTATGAAATCCTGCCACTCCGTACTCCCTTCCTCCTGGGTTCTACTGCTCTATCTTCTCCTCACTGTGGCCCAGGAAAGAAAAGAATGGGATCAGTTCATCATACATTGTTTCAGCTGCTCCTTCCTCCTGAGAGGGAGGACATATTACACTTCTTCTTTGCTTCAGCATGGGGTCCCTCCCATAGGACATATTCCTCCACAGACTCCTCTAATGTCAGTCCATCCCATAAGCTGCAGTTTTACATCAAGTGGTTCATCCTGGGTCCTGTGGGGTACAGACTTCTAGCAAACTCTGCAAGGTGAGCTCCTCTCCCTGCAGCTCAAGGGTCCTGCCAGCAGCCTGCTCCAGAATGGGCTTTCCATAGGGTCACATCCTGCATTGTACATACACCTGCTTCAGCATGGCGTCCTCCACAAATGCAAGTGGATATCTGCTCTACTCTTGATCCTTGTGGGCAGCAAGCAGAATGCCTGCCTCACTGTGGTGTGCACTAAAGGCTGCAGAAGAATATTTGCTCTGCTGCCTGGAGCAACTCCTGCCCCTTCCTCACTGACCTTGGCATCTGAAGGGGTGTTGCTGTCATGTGTTCTCACTTCTCCCTTCTCTGGGTACTGTTCCCCAGCAAGTTCTTCTATTTTTTTTCCTTCTTAAATATGTTTTCACAGAACAGCTCCCATTGTTGCTGAAGGGCTCAGCATTGGCCAACACTTGGAGCTGACTGGCATTGACTATATAGGACACAGGGAAATCTTCTGACAGCTTCTCAGAGAAGCCACTCATGTGGCTCCCACTTCCAAAACCCTAATACAGGTGCCTATATTTGTACAGACATTTTGTACTCACTGTGGCTTCTCTGTACCACATTCTGCAATCTCTTTTTCATATTTCACTACACCAAATATTTTGAGTATTTCATTATGGGAATGGAAGAGATTAAACTACCATAGGAGAGTCCAGCCTGAACAGATAAGCATGAAGGTTTATCAAATTATTTTTTCAGCTGGATAAAGGATGCTTCCACACTTATTTCAGGTGCTGTACATTTGAAAATTTTCCTCCCCACAATGACAAGGTTGTCTGTTTTGCCTTGAATTCATTAGGCATAGTCCACCTATAAATCTGTCTATCCAGATCCTGTAGAAGCCCTGGTTATCTATTTAGAAAGACAGTGTGAAGTGTCACCATGTGTCATTGACATTTCATATGGTACATTCTCAGGTCTCCCTTACAGAGATGCTTAACAAGGAGTATTGAGCAAGGAAGGCTTCAGCCAGTCTTGTGTCAACAGGATATAGTGGTGTATTGCTAGGCACAACTAGGTAAGAAACTAGAGTTACCCATGTTAATAGCCAAAGCAGTGCTTTCATTGATATTAGGTAGCTTAGCAGTCTTATTAAAGAACACCAAACCCCCGGTAATTCCATGAGAAAGAATCCTATGGTGGAGTCAAACTTGTAAGTGCTCTGAGTCATATTACTCAATCTTTAGTCATTAAATTAATAAAACTTTGGTAATTGATAGTGTTTGCAACTTAGAGGACAATTCCTACATTTTTAATACATTCCTTCCTTTTGCTAGACTACTACAATATTCTATTCTACTGTTAAGCCATTTTTTGAAAAATGTCACAATACAATAGGCTTTTGTCATTGAGAGTGGCTCGTATTTCTCAATGAAGCGAAGTTTATGTCCTTCTTTGCACTATAAACAGGCAAGAAGGTGGAGCAGTGAGAGGTAACCTGAGAGAAATATGAAAACACTAATTGGATGTGCAGATGACTGCATGGCTTGGAAACCAAACTCTACCATGAATGAATCTGAAACAGGATACTGAAGGCAACCAAGGGGACTTCTCTAAACCAAGAAGTGGTAAAGAGAAGACTGGAGAAAATGTTGGTCTTGATGAATGGGGCATGAAGGCCAGTGACCCAAGACACAGAAAAAGGATGAAGGACTAGACATTATTGTTGTCTTGGTCTTTACAAACAAGACTGGACATGACAAATCCCAGACCAAGGGTGAAGTCTGTAGCACAGAAAATAAACCTTGGGTGAAAGAGGCTTGGCTCAGAAGATACTTGAGCAAACTGGGTATACATAAACCCGCGGAGCCTGAGGGAATGCACCTGTAAGTACTGAGTGAGTTGGTTGGTGTTATCATGACGCTACTTACAATAATCTTTATCATGGCAAATGAGAAAATTGCTGAAAGACTAGAGGAAATCAAATGCCCCTCCCATCTTAGAAGATTGCAAGAAGGAGCATCTAGGGAAGTACAGGCTGGATCTTTGGAAAGGAGCTTGAATCACTAATATTGGGTAAAAATTCCAAGCACATTTCCAGTCTGTTGAGACCGGCAAAGGTCCACATACATAATGAGAGCAGTGCGGGCATCTGCCTTCCTGGATGGATAAGGATGTTGTCCATGGTCTGTGTTCTCAATCCCTGCAGCTCGATGGCCGTCAGCACCCCTGTGATGGCACTGGGGACAGGCTGTGACAGCCCCTACCTCACTGCTTTGCAGCAGCCACAGGCTCTGACGCTCTGTATATTATCTGTTGTGTTCCTTTGAGGAATGGTTTTTCCCCTCAGAGTCCCCCTGAAGCCTGTGCTATGTAGTTTAACCCCTCTTCCCTGTCATACCTACTCCTGACACTATTGGCTCAGGGCCAATATCTTTCCTTGGCCCAAAACTAGATAAACCCCTGTCTCTTCCTGTTCGCTCTCTCTCTTCTCGGGCTCCTGGAACATCACATCGAGAATAAAGCTTGGACTGGAGCTGGGGGTGAGCCACTCTTGAAATCTTCTATTCTGTCTCTCTGAAATATGTTTCCCTAAAACCCCTGAACAACTGAGCTAGCGAGAGCCGGGGGCGGGGTGGGGGGGTGGGGGGGGGGGTTGGTGCGCGGGGCTACAGGGAGTGTATTTCAATTGTCTAGGACTCTTACAACCATATACACATGCAGGCTCCAGCAGCTCTCATCACCTCACCACTCATTACCCCAGGCCTGTTCTCCTCCCCCCTATATTCTCTGCCCCCATGCACAAGGGTTTTGCTATCCTAACAACCTGCACCGTCCAGTCCAGACTTGCTATAGCAGCACACAAATCCCTCTCCTGCCTGAAGCCATGACTTGGTGCTGCTCTCTGCATCACCACTGGGCTGTGTTCTGGCAGGAGGGCAAAGAAGTTCAAGAAGTTTGAAGCACAAATATTTCATTTCATCTAAATTGTTGCAATGTGTGCTTCATGTTCTCCTGCTTCTGTGTTCTGCTGCTATACAAACCCTTTGATGAGCTGCCAGGCTGTAGGTTCAGAAGATTTGTGCATCATCCATTTGCCATAGGCACAGGTCATGCTGACAGTCCAAATTGAGTTCTCCTGCTTGCCCCTTTTATCATGGGTAGTTTCTCTATGATATGAATCAGATCTGCATGGAATCTCAATGACTGGTCTATAAATAAAATGTCAATGCTTTATGATTTCATGCTTTACGATTACATAAAAGTCAAAATTCACTCAATTCTCTTCTTCTCATAAAGAGAAGTAAGTTTATTTTCAAAATCCATTGCTATTGGACAAAGCCCATTTTTATTGGACATTAATTAATAGCTAGAACTTACATATAACATTTCCTGGAAACATTACACAAGTTTAGCTAGAAAACTTAAATCAAAAATGTCAAAAATACGTTATCAAAATTGAAGCCAGCAGGACCAGGGAAGTGATTGTTGCTTTGTGCTCAGCACTGGTGAGGCCACACCTCTGAGTATTGGGTCCAGTTCTAAGCCTTACATTTCAAGAAAGACATTGGGGTGCTGAACGGTGTCCAGAGAAGGTAAACAGAGATGATGAAGCATCTAGACAGTAAGTTGTATGAGGAGCAGCTGAGGGAATTGGACTTTAGTCTGGAGAAAAGGAGACTCAGGAGAGACCTTATTGCTTTCTACAACTACCAGAAAGGAGGAAGTAGATGGGGAGGGACTGGGGAGGTGGGTCATTTCTCTTCTCCCAGACAACCAGGAACAGGACAAGGAAATGACATCAAACTGCATCAGGTTGGAGGTTCAGGCTGGAAATCAGGAAGAATTTCTTCCGTGAGAAGGTTTTCAGATATTGGACTGGGCTGCTTAGGGAGGTGTTGAAGTCACCTTCCCCAGAGGTGTTCAAAAAACAAATTGCACCTAGTGCTGTGGTCTAGTTGACACAGTGCTCATCAATTAAATGTCCCACTCAATAATCACATATGTCTTTTCCAACCTAAATTATTCTGTTATTCCATGATTCTGTGATAAAGGCCACCTCAGGTGCACTTGTATTTTATTATTTGTAGATCTACAAAATTAAAATTACTTGCCTGCTTTAGTTAATAGTGGAATAAAGTCTTGTTACTAATTCTGTATAGCACAGTCCAATAAATTATACATTTTAACTTGAAAGTGCCCAATGACATGATTTATTTCACTAAATAAAGCCATATTGTATCCAATGCCACCTGGGTTTTTTTTCCAGTGCACTGCTTGTTCTTATGCCAATTATTTTACATTAATGCAAAATGTGCCAAAAGTAGAGCTGATTTATTAAAGAAATTAAGTAGAGAAATAGTCATTTAAAATAAGGTTGCTTTTCTGTATATTATACTATACAATATGTCTAGTAATGTCAGCTGTGTGGCTGACTAATCTGTAATTCTGAGCAACCGCTGTATCACAGAATCATAGAATTGCTTAGATTTAAAACAACCTTCATGATTATTGAATCCAACTGTTAGCCTAGCACTGCCAAGTCCACCCCTAGAAATAAAGATGAACAGTAGATACATGATTTATGTATATTTTGGGTATGATTTCATGCAAAAACTTTGTTTTATGGTGCAGTGACCTGCAATAAAAGCCTCATACATTTTCTAATGCTTTTACCAAAAGCAAATATTAATAGAAACTTTGTGCAATGCAAAGATAACACAGACTTGTGCATTTAAACACACAATTTATTTTCATGAAATCTAATAAGTTACTTGCAGCATATCATTCTACCATGGAGCAAGATAATACACAAACTCATCTAATGACCATGACCTTGCAGAGTCAAAAACTATATTGCCTCTTTGGAATATTATTGGTAATATCATAGAATAGCAGATTTCTCCACTTAACTATTAAACGTGGAAAACAGCTCCCAGTAAAGCAAGATTCATATTAATCTGATTTACAAATCTCTCTAGAGCTCAGTATACATTACAATATTGCACGTTACAGTTAGTGCAGTATTGCATTAATATTAAAAAATAATCAAAAATAATTCAGACCACCTACATAACTAAATATAAAGTAGTTCTCAATGCTGATATAGATGATATATATTAGTAAAAATGTTTATTTATACCCCAAGAAGCTGTCCATAAAAGTATTTTCACAAAGTAAATTGAAAGTGCTGGAAAATATGTACACACTAACTGATATACATCAGTATAATGAGGACATGAATTCACTGGTATATTGCATAGTTACCAAAAGAAAACCTGCAGGATTACACATTAATAAATAATTATTTATTACAATATTTAATTAAAATTCTTATTTATATTACAATATAATATATTACAATACAATATATTGTTTATATTACAATAATTAATACATAATTATTTATTACAAGATATTTAAAAATAAAAGCAGAGGTAAGATTTCCCCGTGGGACATATCCCCCACAGAGGATTTGGGAGCATGCAGTCACTGAACTCATATGACTGTAAGTTTTCAGACTGCTGTTTCTTCTCACAAGATTTCCATGAGAAACATCTTGTGAGTGGATAGCAATTCTTTGAAGGCTTTAAGTTTCATCTGCAGATCAAAACTCCAAGTTTTAAACTATCACTTAAGTAATTGGAAGTTTGGCTCAACTTCAATTAGTACCAACAATGCTTCTTGCTGTTCTGTTTATGTATTTATAAAGCAACGAAGGTGTATTCTAAGCCTGGTATTGATTCTTCACTAAAAGTCTTTGTTTTAGCAATTTCTTTTTCCAGGTTAGAAAGATATTAATCTTTAATAAAAGGAGATCTGAGATTTCATGGATTCTATGCACAGAAAATAGAAAGAATGAAGGTTATATCAAGCAAGTTTTATTTTGCATACTGGTATATAAACAACCTAAAATTCAGTAAGTAATAAGAAAGAAAGGCAACTGCTTTCCTTTTTCATTTATGTTATCTCTGTGCCCCTGTCATCCATTAATAAAATTAAGTTTAAGAACAGAATAAGAATGGATAAAAATGTAGATCAAATGAAGTCTGAGATGCCTTGGTTTCAACTAATATTTTGAAAAGCAGTGTTTGAAGATGTAAACAACATCCAAAGATGTCGACTTAAGAGTATAACAGAAAATTCCTTCCTGTGTATTGTAAACAACTATTTCCTTTCAATTTGAGGCTGGTTTGTGGTAGGTTACTCTTGTCTCTTACATCAGCCTAACTACTCTGGCATATTTCCAAAGGATTGAGATTGAATCAAAGCTACATAGTTCAGATTTTTTCCATATTTGCAGACTGCATCTTCAAATTGCTCTTTTCAGATAGTTGCTTATGGAAGCACTTAAACAAACTATGGACTTCCATGAGTACAGAATGGTAGATGAGTTAGCTTGTTAAAGAAGAGAGATGCTCTCTCACGGGAAGAGACTGAGTAGTGGTTCTCAGCAATTTTGGAAGCTCTGCTAACCCTGCTCTGTTCTGTGCCATCATGCTCTAGGTTTACAGTTCCCTAATTCACTACCAGTTTATTTACTCAACAACAGTTTCTGACATGTGCCTCCCATTGGCTGACACTCTTGATAATATCAAAAATCTGCAGCAACACTAGCTTATATTGTCTTAAAAATTATGTCTGAGTCTTGCCAAATTGCACAGAGGGTAAGAGGTAAAAAAATGTTCATGGATTCTCTTAAAATCAAGCATGATGCACTACTTCAGCAATATATTCTGTATTTATTAAAATACTATCCATAAATCTTTAAAAAACTGTGGGGTTTTTGTTCATTTTTCAAATTATGCTATTGATGTCCACACCAGCATAAATTATCATAAAGCCATAATAACTTATGAGCTTTTCTGATCCCTGGAACTTGGAAGGGGTTGTAGCACTGCGTTTCTGAAAAGTTTTAGAACTAATGCTCTAAAGCTGGCACTTGTGAATATGGTGCTGGGACTCTCTTTTTGTGATTTGGGAGCTAAAGTGTTTACCTGATGATACGGTATACCAGAAGCCTTCAAGATCACACACAATCACCTAGAGGTGGCTTTGTTCTTTAGGCCTTTGTGGTGGTATATCTCTGGCTTGCTTTCTAATGGAAATATACTCCATTTCTCCAGGTCCTGATTTTTAAAGTCATCAAATCCTTGAATTATAAGAACCATTCTGTAATGCAGTTACTTCAAATTGCACATAATCCCACATTAAGACAGATGTCATGTATAAACTATTTCTCTGTATTATCTAAACAATACAGCATCATTTAAAATACTTACAAAATTCTTAAGCAAAGAAATAAAAAATCTTCCCATCCTGAAAAAGTGTCAGTCATGATTTCTACTTAGATGTAAGCATCTTCACTTCATAGAAATGGGATCTGATCTCTACAGATCCCACAGAGGATTAAAGTGATAATCAATCATGAAAAAAATCCTTTCTTTACCTTTTTTCCCTGTCCTTAGTGAGAGGAGACGTTTTTTCTCTTTTTGATTAAATTGTGTATCTGCCATAGTTAATTATACATTTGTCATATTAAGAGTACTTATTTGCATTTCATCTCTCAAAAACGTCCCATTTTTTTTCTAGGAGGTGTAAAACTCCCTTTCCTCCCTTTTATTACTAATTAGCATGTAAATTTTTTTCACAAGATCTTATACTCAGCAACCATTTGTGGATTATATACAAATATATGATCCAAGGATAAATGTTTTCTGCTGTCTATCTAAAGCAATAAATTTTAAACAAAACAAACAAACAAACAAAAAACCCCACAGATGCTGTTACATTCTGTTCAGAAACTGTCTCTGTGCTTCTCTTCCTCTCATTATCAAGAGACAAGAAATTAAAATTATTTATGAGTAAGTTAAAAGGTGGTGGGATTTTTTGTCTCTCAACTAGAACATTCTCCTACAGTTAGCCTTACAACTATGTGGAAGGGAAATAATTATTTATAGTTAAAGTTCGAAAGTAAACTCAAAAGGTTTTGTGGTTTTTTTGCTCCAAAGAATTAAATAAAATCCAACCAAATAGAAACCTCTTAATACTTACAATCTGAAGTTACCTGTTCTAACAAGAAGACATAGGCCGTCAGTATAAAATAATATATAAAAAGCAGCCTAGAACCAAAGAAAAATATTAGGTGGCTAGGACCCTTACTTGAAAACTATGCACTTAAGCTGAATTTTTGAAGCCTTGCCTGAAATGTGCACAAATTTTCTTTTTTCCTAACACCAATTCTTGTTCATGTCTGAAATTTCCATCCCCTGGCCTGTGCTGTTCCAGCACTTATAGTCAGATGCTCCTGCGTCTCTGAATCGTGGAAGTGAAACAGTCTTGTAAAGAAAAGTCAGCTCTTGTGAAATGCCTCTGACAACTGTCAATCTGTGCAGTTTTAGCCAGCCCTAAAAGCATTTTCCCAGGTTTGAGGATTAACCCAGATCAGGGAAACTCCACCACAAGCTGGAAGTATAATGCCATACTTATTTGGCAGGCCCCTCAGAGTTCAATTCTCCAGGCTGAATGCCATGTCTAAAAATGTCATACTAGGGAGACCTGTTAGAGTCAAAGAAGATGTACCCAAGGATTGATACCTTGTGGAACCTTGTTTAGAGCTGGGCAAAATTAAAAGGCTTTTGGCATAAGAAGTGTTCAACTATTAACCTCAAGTTGCAAAAGGTAGGGAGAGAGGCATGGTTGCTATTAACTCTCCACAAGAGCATTTGAATTAGATACAGGGAGGTATACAACTTGACCCACTGCTCTAGTACTGCTTGGCATTGTACTGACTATGTAAATCAGATTATATCGAGAAGAGAATTCTAAATTCTAGGCTGTCTGTTCTGATTCATCATATTCCATGAGAGGTGGTATTAGTTCAGAAGGTCCTAAATGAGGGAGAATAGAGCTCGGTAGTGGGATCAGGTTCCACCACCTCAGTAGTGTCAGACTCCAATGAGTGAAACTTCTTGGTTCCTGCAAATTGAAGAGAATGAAGGAGGGGATACATGCATGCCTTAGGGTGAGAATCTTGCTGAACTGCGCAGAACTAGGAAGAAACTTTGGATCAAGACTCTCACTGCAACAGAAAGACACTCTTTCACAGCAAGTGCATCAGGTAGATCAGCATCTGTCAAAAACTACTTGTGCATAGCGACAGAGAAAGGTCTTGTCCTGTGCGTTAATTGCAGATGCAGAGGATAATGGGTATGCATGGCATGGAATTGTCTCCTGGGCTTTGTTCATCGGAATAGGGTGACATGGTAATCACTCCATCCTTGTGCAGTACAGGTTCAGAGTGTGGAAGAAGTAGCAATGGTTGAAGGGAAGTTTCTTCCACTAACTTCCATCAGGGTAACTTACACCAGCTTCCAGGGAGTTTCTCCAGAGTGGGTGTGGAAAAAAAGGCCCATCTAGATGATGAAGCAGGGAGGATATAACAAATTATTATATATTAAATTTCAGTTGTAGTGGGGAACCAACACTTGTCATGGTACAGAAATATGGGCAGCTACACAGCTGAGGCAGAGTTGTGTGGGATGTGTTTTGAACAAGGATCCATGCCTGTTGGTTCGATCAGTCTTGTTCTATCAACCTAGCTTGATCCCAGGGACAGAGTACAATCCTGGGTCATTTCATTTGCAGACACAATTGTTGTAATGCATTAATTGGGTTTATATTTCATCAGATTTGTAATGTTTTTTCAATGTTTCTGTCCTATGATCTGTCCTAGCCAGGCAGCGCCCATCCCCCACACTGAAATGTAACCTAACTCTGTTCCCCTCCCATTTCTCCCTGATTGGGTGGTATCATGTCCCTGCCTCTGGGCCCTGGCCCCTGGGGAAAAAGCCCCAACATGGGAGGGGTGAGCTCTCTTTGGCACTGGCAAGCCACCGGGACGGCTCCGGCCAAGCAGGGCAGGACTCGAGAATAAAAGCTGTAATATCCCACCCGGTGAAAGAGAGCAGACTCTTTTACTTTTGCCATTGGCGGTCCTCTAGTCTCATGGGGTAATACAACACACAATAAGTGTATGTTTTCTTTTCTTCTGGATGAACACTGGTGTTACCCTGTTTTTTTTGAGTTTTTTATAGCTTTTTGAATTTTCATAAAATAGAGTCAAATTTTTTTAGTTACTGTACAATATTAGAAGCAGTTCTACATTTTTCTCACATATGTAACATAAACAAATCCTTTGTTTTTCATTCTCTGTCCTTTGCATATTTCTAACCTGAAAACAATTGTAACTGACAGTTAGTTTAGCCACTTAGCTGAAAGGTGAAAAACTCCAGAAGCCAATCTTCTGCTAGACCCACAAATGTATAAAAAGTAAGAAATAAACAAAGAGGCTCTCTCTCCACCTGAACTCAGCTTTGAGCCAGATTGGAGGAACCTCTGTGCTGAAAAATCTCTCTTCGTGTGACTGCTTTGTATGTCTCAGTAACATACTGGAATTGTATTCTTCCCATTCACAGGGCAAGACTTCTCCCATAGGGACAAACTATAGACACAAAAATAATGGCAACTGTGTCAATGTTACTAATACCTATAGGCATAAGTGCTGGCTTCATGTTCTAAAGTCTTCTTCCTTAACACAAAGACAAGTGAAAAATCAGAGAACTAGAATTTCATGAAAACAATCACAACTTATTTTGGGACTATTACAGAACACTCAGTCACTGGATTCTCCCCGGTATGTAAATGTCATATTTCCTCAATGGAAATAATCCATGAATTGTGACAAAGAATATTGCAGACAAATTCTAACCTAATAAACATTGTAAAAAAATAAAAATATTAACAGTGCAGGTGACAGAACTGCATACCATAATTTTAGTCATGTAGGAATTTGTACATTTATAATTTTCTTCATACACATATTTATGTCTGTATTACAATACTAGTCAATCAGGCCAATCAATACTTAACAGAGAAAAAATATCAAACAAACCAACGGTTCCACAAAAAAAAAAAAAAAAAAAAAAAAAAAAAAAAAAAGAAAAGAAAAAAAAAAACCCCCCAAAAAAAACTATAAAACTTGCTTCTATATCCTAAACATTTGTCTCAGATAAGAAGAAAAACAAAACAAACCATGGAAGGAAGAGAGCAGAATAAACCTGAAATACTTTAGTTATGTTAATTTCTCTTGCTTGTAGCTTCTAGCATCTGTAACAACCTAGCAGTTAATGCCTTTGAAAAACTATAAAAATATGCAGGGAGAAGCAAAATTATCCATATATCCTGGAAAAAGAGAATTTCAACAATCAGATGCTTTTATTGCCTTATTTTCCACATTTCCTTTCTGCAGCAATCTTTCAGGCAATAGTTTTCAAACACTACTTTCTTAGTATTTTCTTCACCTGATTCATACATATACATATATATATATATATTATTTTTTTTTTAAACAACCTGAGCATGTTCATACTTGTGTGTCATAAACAAACTACAAACAGCAGTCCCTGTTTCTGAAACCACATCCCACCTTACTTTCTACTGCCTGCCTGCCTGGAGAATTGTTATGATACACAGAAGAGCAACCACCTGTTTTACTACACTGACAGGTGGTTGCTGTCTCATTTCTTTCTTTCCCAGTTGCAAACAGGACACTTCAGCTACCTGTTGGAAGCTAAAGGACCTGTGGAGTTACACTGATGTTCAGTAAATTGCCATTAATAAATAGACAAAATTACATCTATCATAATAATTCTTCTCAAGAAGAATTACACAACCAACAAAAGCAATTGCTGCTCGGAAAGCAGAATTAAGAGCAATTAATATAATAAGCCTATGCCTAGAAATGTTAAAATCTTCAGTAACTGATACTTTCAAGAAGACCTGCAATGCAGGTGGAATCCTTTTTATAAACTGCACATTTATAAAAATGGGCAGTGAACTGAACCTTGGGCTGCCTGAAAGTGCATAGGAAATCTAATTTGAATAGTGATTACTTCTTCCACATTTTTTCTATAGAAAAGGTTCTCCACTAATTTCCTGTCACAGACTGGGTCACTCCATCCTTTAATTGCTAATCTAAAGTCACCATTTTCATGGTGAAAAGATATCATCTGCCCAGGAAACTACTCAAGTTACTTCTCTCATAAAACAGATTTTTAAAATCCACCAATAAACAACAAACCAATCCAACCATCCAGCCAACCTACCTACCTACCTACAAAAAGCAAAAACCTGAACAAACAAGAAAAAAAGATAATTTGGGAGCATACTCACATAATCTTTTCAGCAAGGAAAAATATGCACCTTTTTCACACATAGCCTTATATTCTCCCCTGCATACCCTGAATTTGTTTCATTTGATGTTTTCCTTAATTTCTTCTCATGCTATGAGAGTACTATGGCCGATTATTACAGATACAAATGTAGACATGTTTTTGTAACAAATTCTCAGATGTTCCCGATGGATCTTGTCTACAGAGATCACTGTCACAATCTGGAAAATTTATGTAATTGACTAAAAGAATTCATCTTTTAATAAATCTTTTAACTGAGCTGTTCTATTGGAGATAAAGAACATATTTTCCCATGTCCAGTGCCCTGGTATATTTTTGATTCTGGAAAGCAACCATTTCTACTTTCACAATTGTATTTCAAAAATTAGCTCTCACTAGCAAATAGTAAGTATTTCTGATTATTTGGGCTAAAATTCATAAATCAGGAGAACCACTGAAGTTACCAAAACCAGTGGGGGGTGGGGGGGGGGGAGGAAAAAGTGAGTCTATTGAAGATAATATTTCCTTTACAATCCGGAAAAGGGAAAAAAAACTTTCTTTATTCTTATGACCCTTAAAATGTATTAGGGAAATTACACTCCTCCCACTGAGAAGCACAAATCCAGATCTTAGAAGTAAGTTGATCTTTGAATTTTACTTCATTCTGAAGTTCAGTCATGCACCGCACATGTATTCAAATCTAAGTATTCCCCATTCCTTCATGCGAAGGAAACAGGATTTCTATTTACAATCCTTATCACTGTCTGTATTTCAATATATAAAAAACTATTGAATGAGGACTAAAGTTTTCTGAGAGTTTCAGTACGCAGAAATATATCAAATACAGTAATAACTGCAATTAACTACAGAAAAAAGTACAAGATTATTTTATCAGGTATGTATAATTGTTGCTACTATAAAAGAAAAGTCAATAAAAAGTGTAGGTTATAAATCTATAAGGTAGTACTCTAAATGAAATGCTACCAAAACATCTCTGAAACTAAAATTTCTGACAAAAAATATATCTTGGAAAAATTTAAATATATATTGCTTTCCATGTAATTTTTAAAGCAAAGTGAAATTATTCAAAAAACAGAAATTCCATTTTGATGATACATTTTTCTTCATCATTAGTTTTCAAAGATCAGCATTACCTAATTTTCTGATATCTTATCAACAAATTGTACATTTCCTTTTTCATCTTCACAGGCAATGTTCATACAGTGATAGTTGGATGAGCAAAAATTGTGTGCTTATAGAATTCCCAAGAAAAGAGTTCCAAGTTATAAAAGAACTTTGCATATTTGGCAACTGGTATTTCTGCATACATCTGCAGTATGTGCCAACAGATATTTACAGTAAGCCCTAGATACTCCTTTATTCTTATAAAATAATATACATCAATATTCGGAAAAGAATAAACTAGCCTAGAATTAAAACCTAATTCAGACACTTCTGGTAAAACAGGTATCAATCTTAATAGCTAATGGAAATTTCTTTGTATTTTAAAAAAATATCTATTTGCCTTTATTTGTTTAGAGGGATTGCTGTAAGAAGGCCTTGCAAATACTAAATTATGAACAATCACAGCAAATTTACGCAGATTTATAGCTGAGCCCATACTACTTGTCAGAGATTACAAAGCACACAGATTCCTTTGCTAAAGAAATTCTTCAAGTTACAAACTGTTGGAGTCCAGGGCATTCCTTTGGCTGCCCTGGAGGGTCAGAGACCTGGACAGGGGGATCTGGGACCCTGGCACAGAGCCCAGAGGGACATTGGCTTTGATCTCAGTCCGTGGGAAAGGCTTCCTGCACTGCGGGAAGGATTGCAAACCACAAGAGTGTGAAAGATTGTAGTTTAGCTTATCACAGGGTGAGAAAACAGTAGGTTTGGGTTTTTAGTATGGAAGTGAATGGGAGCAAGATGGAGGATTTAGGGCGTTATCTCCTGCTTCTTCTTTCTTCTTCCCTCACTCCATTTTCTGCAGTGACGGTGGCACAAAGTAGTTTAAAGAGATTGGGTCAAAGTAGGGATGACCTGTTTAGTATAAGTGATAGGTATTGGCAAATAATGATAAAAAAAGAACACGTAGCAATTCGTATAAAAGATAGCGACAGCCCAGTCCGGGAGGAGTCAAGGAGTCACCAGATGCCCAAGCAGCTACACAGACCTTTGTTGGGCACTGAGAAATTTGTAAGATAAGAAACAATAAACAAAGCATGCAACCTTGAAAAATCAGAACCTGAAGACTCCGTCTCTTTCTTGCATCTGGCTCAGAGATTTGCAGAAGGCAAAAAGACTCTAAAACCACCTGAATCTCGGAACAAAAACCGAGAACAAACCACTGCAAATTACTTCATTAAGAAAATTACTATATCCCATGTTGTGTCCTGTTCCTCTCTGGATATCTTTTCAAACTCTCACCTCTAGCAATAATCTGAGTCCTTCATTCAATAAACTACGATTTGTCATCACATCTAACTAAAGCTTTGTATCCTGCTGCTCCTGCCTTTTCCATCTTACTCCTTGTTTGGCTCAGCACCTGTACTGTCACTAAACTGGCACTTCATTCCTTTAATACAATTTCCATGTTAACTGGAGTAACTGCACGCTTAGCAGTCTTCAATAATTTGAAATATTTTTTCTCACAGTTAGACTTTTATGAATAGATATACCTTACATAATGGTGGTACCTGAATATAGACAGAAACATGGAATGCTCTTGTGATGTCTTCCTCTGATGAAGTTTTGCAGCAGTTTTGTTTGAACGCAGTGAACTAATAATACACATTTATTCTGGGAATGAGGGCAGTGTCCCATAACATTACTTGTGTGTTGCACTAATAAAAAAAAAGAGAATCATACTCACATATTAGTTACATTTAAAGCACAGGAACTGGTGAATACTTCTCAGCAAAAAAAATCATAGAATGGGTAAGGCTGGAAGGGACTTCAGTGGATCATCTTGTTCAACATCCCTGCTTGAGAAAAGTCATCCCAGGGTATATTGCAAGTGTTTTTTCAAGAGAAGGGTCTTGGAAACTCTTACTACACTGAGTAATAAGGTCATTTTTATGGGAAGATTTATAGATATTCAGTGACTCTTTTAGTAAAGGTTCTATATCTGCAGGATATCTTTCATATTTCATTATATATCTGGCTGTAAGGCCGTACCGTATTGTGCTTTTACTTTATGTCTGACTGACCCTGTAAAACAAGTTTGTTCTATATTCAAATTTTGTGTTCTATTTTTTTTTTGTATCAAAGTAAATGAGATTGCTGTAAAGATATTGTGATAATCATTATATGATAATCAGATCAAAATCACATACCTTGTAATTTTTATTGCTGCAGATATATTTTTACTTATTTTATCATTATTTTTCATCTTTAAGTCTTTCTAAGAACAAAAATTTAACAATTCAGAGAATGAAAATGCCTAGCAGTTTTGTGGGAAGAAAAGATAACACAGGAACCAGCAGCAAATAACTCATCCCTCACATCCTCAATCATTGATTTTGTCAGGGTTGTCTCAAAAGCTAATGTATAACTCAAACAAGGCATGACCTTCCTTGAACTCAGAGATTTATTTATATTGCATGGAGTTGACTTTTTTACATACTCATGGTTTGGTTGAATACTGTCACTCATAAATTAGGTGTCTATTATTTCTTGGAAGGTCACAGTAGCAGGGTATGTATCCTGATCCAGCTCAGCACACTAGATATGCAGAAAATAGTTATTTAATATAGCATGCAGGAAGAAAAATCAGACAGAATATGTTTTTCCACAATTTTGTCTGAATTTGTTTAATTTCTCAATATCTTTAAGATACTTTATCTTAGTATCTTAACACAGTGTTAAAGGATTTCTAAAAATTAACACCTGCAAAATTCCCCATGTATTTTTCATTAGAAAAACCAGCATTTGCTTGTTAGCAAAATAACTTCTAAGTCAAGTTCTCTAATTTTTGAAATTTCAGTTGTTGCACAAGTGAGGAACAAGAATCAATATTCAGAAATGATCCCTAGAAATAATCCAGACTGCTGTAATACACTTGTTAAAGTTTTCCACTTCCTTGATTTATTTGTCATATACTTATGCCAAAACATTATGTCCAAAGCTCCACAATTTATTGTCAACCCCTACTTCAATATCTATTCTATCTCCAAATATCTCAGGTGTTCTACCAATCTTGCTTAAAATCACTGATGGTTTGGCAATCATGCCCTTTTTTCCTCTCTTCTATATATGGTTAGAAAACAATGGGAGGTGACCTGGAATTTGAGAAGTTGTTTTAGAAATTATTTTCTAGAAATAATCAAGAAGTGTACAAATTGGATTAGCCTTCACAGTCATCTCACAGATGCAGAGTAAACTAATATGCAAGTTTCACATCCCTACTTACACATAATGACTGAGTTGGCAGAAATTACCTCTAAATCCTTCATTTCTTCCCCTTCTATCCGTTTGGTTAGCCTCCTGCCCCTTGGTGACAGTGAGATTTTCTTCCTTGAAGCCAAGATTCTACTGGGCCTGGGCAGGAAAATTTAAAATAAAACATGTGCTCAGAATGTCAACATTTGAAAAAATATATTTTTGGAAACCAGGAGAAAAATATATTCAAGTGTTCACTAAGTCAGACTTGTTCATACTTCAGTGAGTTTCTTTGGTGTCTCCCCTAACT
Organism: Hirundo rustica; assembly: GCF_015227805.2. Classification (NCBI taxonomy): domain Eukaryota; kingdom Metazoa; phylum Chordata; class Aves; order Passeriformes; family Hirundinidae; genus Hirundo; species Hirundo rustica. Next base: position 42,084,044 of record NC_053488.1, read on the forward strand.
CATTCACATGTGAGATCATCTACAGCCTCTTGCAATTTACTTTTATCTGTATCCACCAGTTCTTTGCTATATCTGTTGTGACAAGCGTCATCCTACAATTCATATAAAAACTTCAATTTGCTTTCATTTTCACACTTCTAAATAAAGAATGGTTAGTCACATATGTGGTCAAATTCCTTTCCATGTAAAAGTGGCTGATAAAGGTAAAATCAGATTAATGACACAGGCATTTGGTGAAAAATCAGGATGAATAATTTCCATGATGTTTTTTCATTTTGCCTCTAAGTTATGAGTGGTCAGAGGATCTGTGACTGTATGCGTAATTGTACTTAGGTTTCACTTTCTTCTTTTCTGTATTTTATCCTGAGAATAATTTGTTCATACCTATGTATGAAATTCCGTAAAATCTCTCTCCATGTTCTGGGAGGGGTTTTTTGTATTTACTTGTAATTTCTTGGTAACCAAGGCTGACAAGATTTTGTGAGAGTATTTTTTTTTCCCACATAAATATTTTATGTTACGTGTTATGTCTTACAAACTAGTGTCTTACCTGCTATTATTCCAACATGAAGTAAAACTGAAAAGAAATAATTGACCATGGAGCTTTTAAATGTGATATGTCTTCATTAAATTTCAAAAGTTACAGTTAGGTCATGCACAAAGGTTGTCCCATAACCAGTGATGCCTTAAGTTTTAGCTTTCATATTTCCAGATTCTGTGCTGCTTAGGTGAATAGTTCTGAGCCTCATATTAAGTGCCGTAAGCTCCCTTCACAGAGTAGGTAGACAAAACAAATCCTTTCCTGCTGAGGACCAAGGACAACTTTCAGCTGAACAGCATAAATAACAGTGGATTGAAGGGAGGAACAAGAAGGATGAGACCTCACAACCTGAACCTGTAATTGGTCAATTAACCCCCAATTTACAAATAGACCAAAACTTACAAAAAACATAAGGTCTCATGACTGGTCCACTATTTTTTGAGATCGTTCTTAGTCCACCTTGGTTGTAGCTCTGTTCAGGCTCTTGTCCTGCCCAAGGTGTATCCCAGAGGCCTTTCAATAAATACCTACTTTATTCTCAAGGTCTGTCCAGTCTATTTCAGGTCAGCCTTCTCAAAGCGTCACTGGTGGCAGCCTATGTCACAAAAAGTCTTGACCCTGTACTATGGCAGGCTTGAGGGTGGCAACATTGTTCGGAAGCAGGACAGGAGAACAGGGCCTGAAACCCAGACCAGGCAATACTGAAGTTTCGTGGCAGGTAATGAAATATGAAGATGGCCTCTTCTTAAATTTCATCAGGGTTTTACTAAATCTAGACAAAGTTTTTTATTATTATTATTAAATCTCTAGGTTTTGGCAGGAAGCTCTGTAGAAGACAATTAAAGAGAAAATTCTGAATCAGATTTAGGTATGAACAGTTCATCAAAATCTGTATTGCCCTTGAGGCTAGTGTCTACACATTATAAGGGTTCAAACTTACCCAGTGTAATGTGGTCATACCTACAATGTTTATTAAATGACCATACTGTTTGAAGAAATCATGAAACTTCTGCAGTAGAGAAAGAGATTAAACAAGGGTGTATATTGACTAACATTCCCAAAGTTGAAATCATCTGTCACTTGGAATATTGCTAAAGGTTCCCTCTTAGGAAATTTGTAACAATATTGAGAATCACAGAACTATGGAGCATGTATTATGTGTAATGATATGTGCAATAGAGTTAATGAGAATGTCTTAAAAAGTAAAAATAAACTAGGACATTACAAAAGCTTCAGATACTTAATAAATTTTAATAAAAATGTGCTAAAATCAAACTATCATTATTTTATTTGTTGTCTTGCAACAAGAGAGCTTTTAAAAAATAAAAAATCAAGTTTTTGGAATATCTAAAATCAAATTTTTGGAATATCCAGATGGCATCCATATTTTTCTCTTACTTTATAATCAGGGTCAAAGCTGATTAAAAAATTAAAGAAAGATCCTATCCTTATATGAAAAGTCTTTCCTAATATGACTATTTTAATCTATAGAAATAGAATCCACTTAACTTCTTGTCAGACATCGAAACAAGAAGTTGATGCTAACTCAAAGATAATATACATTGTTATTTCAAATTAATGTTGAAACAATCTAGGGATTTATATTCTACACTTAAATGCCTTTTCTTTTCTCCTACATGGTCATTGTCACAGCCTGTTTGGAGCTCTGGAATTTGCAGGGCAATGTTCTCTGTCAATTGAACTTTACTTTATGAGTTCATCAGGAAAGAAAGCAAACACAAGGCAGAAGGGCACAATACCTTTCATAAAGATTAGTCTAATTCATGAGGTTTCTATCTCACAATTTCTTTGTTTCCTGACTCCAACACATAGTTTGTAATCTTCCACTTTGTAAGTAATGTGCAAGACTATGAGCAAAATTGTAGCCTAACTGAGGGTGAGAGTGCTTGTCCTTCTTCCTCATCAGGGTACAGGTATCCCATGTATGACACAGGGAAAAATAAAAGCCTCTGCACTCTTACTAGATCCAGCTCGAAAGCTTATTTTTTGTAAGCTGGCACATCCACGTCTTCCAAATTTGAAGGTATAGACATGGTTACCATAAGTTAGTGGATTCTGAAATAATTGTGCAACGAACAGCATAAGGGAATGGTGGCTGCAGGAGACAGAAAATTGCAGGTGACAATGGCTGCATAATGACCTTCAGTCCTTCCTAGCCATCGTGTCCTCTACGTGTTGCTGTCTCATGGATCTGATGGTGCACCCAGCATACATCATTTTAGCATGGGCTGTGTTCAGCCAAAATGTGAGCAGAAGCTGAATAAAGTCACATGCACCAGTTCTTTATCACCAACCAGCCAATTGTATAAGTTTGACAGCATAAGGAACGGATTGTTGATATGGTAAATCAATACTAAACCTGTTCCCCATAAATCCAAATTCTTAACAGTAATGTGTACATTCAATACATTTTCAATGCAATCATTTTCTACTTTACTATAAATCATAGTACCACAATATTTATTTTAAACATGTTTTCTTGTAGAAAAGTTAACTATATTACAGTATTTTATAAATTTAGGCTATTTAATGTACAATATGATCTTTTGTTACAACTTTTCATTTTTTTTGCCATTTCAACCAAATTAGACACAATTTGCATATTGATGAAATTTTCTAAAAGCAACAGCATGTCTTAGATGTCTACAAATGTGCCTTGCTTAATACATTTATTCTTACAAATGAAAAAATATAATTTGTGAGCATATCAAACATGTAGAGGTCAAAAAAACACCCCAATTACCTTGCCTTCATATTGGTAACACCTCCAACTTGCTTGGAAAATATTCTAACATTGGGGGCTTCCTTTGAAGGAAGTTACAAGTAGCAAAATGTTGAGTTGTAAATGCATACATTTTGCCATTTTTTTGAAGTCAGAAAATGCTAAAGCACCCAACAAAACATTTCACTCAGATTCTTTGGGCTTAAGTGAAATAGTGTCATGGAATAAAATCTACCTGAAGGCATTGTTCTGATAAAATAAGGCCTGGACTTTTTTTGTCCCCATCTGATCTGTTAGCTAATCCTGGTATTCACTTCGAAAGGAAAGAATCATAGGTAAGCTTTAATGGAAGAGCACTCCCTTAAAGCACTACATCTAGCTGGCTATACTTGTTGAATTTTGTGTGGGAGACATAAAACAAGAAATCTCACAGATGAACCACTAACTTCTAACATACTCAGGATGGGAAACCAGAGGGTGATAACAACGCATCAGGTAACAACAAACAATTATCTTTAGCTGTGGGAAAAATCAAAGAGATGAGCATTAGGCTTTACACTCAGCAAGGTCACTAGTGGCTTATGCCAACAGCTGAATTAGAAAGCAATAAATGGTGGAGAACAGTCACCCCTTGGTGCAACAATATCCACATCCATGCAACAGCCATGCAAACACTGTGCAAGTCTGGAGTTCTCACACAGAGAAACCATACACTAGCAAGGTCTCAAATATGTTCACTGATTGAAACACTGACTGTGTTTCCCCACCTCTGTGGTGCTAGTTTCAAAAGAACTTAGAGAAGTGGGGACCTTTTTTTCTGCCAGTGTCTAAGATTATTGCCTCTCTGTGTTTGACAGAACAGTTATCTATCTATATACCTTTTGTACCACTCATGCTTGGAAAATAGCCTCTACATTTTATGTCAGAGGGCAGCATGATTCTGTCCTTAAAGCTTCCCTGCTCTAAAATCCTCAGTGAAAATCTGGATAAAGTGTGTTGCCTGAAGAGATATTTGGAAGGACTCAAATTAGTACACACCTGCACATCTCCATTTCATTTACAACAAATACATCTGTGATCTTGTGTTTCAAAAGCGGTAAGAAAGCTTTAAACCCATGTTAAATGAAGTGTAGTGTGGCTGAATTCCTGATGCTGAATTTCCTATTAGGTACCTATCTGTGAGGTGTCAAAATATAGTGCTTCAGGTGTGAAGACTGTCCCCACACTCATCCACATTGTTTCACAATAACTTACCGGTTTTGAGAACTGACAGGCATGTCTGTTTCATCTAGACAGATCAGCTCCTCCTAAGAGATTATCTTAAACTGGGCTAAATTAAAAAAATTTAGCCACTGGCTAGTTGCAACTACAATATTCATGGGTCCAGGTGGCAAATAAATGATGACATAGCACTCTGCTGTAAGGAGCTTATCTTGTATAAAAAATTCCTGACAGTGTGTTACCTCTGTTTTAGTAATGAAAATGGAACATGGAGAAAGGGTGTCATATGTATCATGCACAAATGTAACTGAGAACTAGTATAATTTTCCCCCATTTTTTCTACCCAATATTTATTCCCAGAGTACCTAATGGAATAAATTATTCATTGCTTGAGTCCAAACAGGTCACATGGCAATTGTGACTATTTTTTTACAATTTTTCTCAAAGTCTGAGGACTCTGTACTTCCTGGCATATTCTGTTCTTGATGAGTGAACTTATGTTGTAACTAAATTGTGAGCTACTTCCTTTGGAATAATATTTATTGGATCTCTTAAATTATTAGTCTTTAAAGAATCCCTTTCTTTGCAGAAAATTTATGAAATTTGCGCTGGCTTGAAAGCAAAACCAGCAAGAGATTCCAAGTCAGAAAAAACCCCAATTTAATAGGAGGGGGAAAAAAGGTAAAATAAAATAAATGCAATAGTACAAAAGATCACTGACAGAGTCAGAATACAACCTGAAACCCTGTGGTCATGGTAGCAGTGCAGATGAAGTGGTCTTGTTGAAGTAGTGATCCTGTAGAAAGGTCTGGTAGCTCTTGTCCTCTTGGAATCCAGTGGGTAAGGCTGCCTGTGCTGTCCCAAATCCCAAATTCTATCCAGGTGGGAATGCTGGGTGGAGCATCTCAGAATGGGCTGATACCATTCTCTGAGTCTTGCAATGGGTCCTTGATTGCCCATTAAACAGAGATAGCTCCTGGAGGGCATTATCTATGAGTCATGCAGCAGGGCATTGATGGACATTTAACAGAAGATAGTCCAGAGGGAAGGGGCAAGAGAAACACTGCCCGACCTAGTTTCAACAGCTCATGTAGATGGTGATAGAATACATACTTTAGGCACATTTTACATTGTAATCTAGGACAAATTATATGGCATTGGCTGACGCTTTTTTTCCACAGAAATATACAAGAATAGTATGAAAAAATAAAATCTATACAAGGTTATATGAGGATATAAGAATATAACTAGTAAACTCATGTATCAGGCTAGCATGAGCTGTACAATCTTCAAACCTGGAGCTGTTTTCCTAGGCATTATCCCTTTTTCTTAGGATGTGATATCAGGAAGAATTGAGAAAATTATCATTGAGAAAATCGTCCAGGACTGAGACCTGCATAACTAGCTACAGAAAGACAGTTTCAGTTGATTACTAATACCAATAAGCCAGGGTGACATTTTACTAATTATCGAAAACATACTTTAGTCATAGTTCTGTTAAGTACAAATCATTTTTAAATAGCATCTGCATGAACTATGTTTGAAAAAGAATAGAGTGTGTCTGTACTAATTTGCAATTGGAATTAATTTTTAATATATTATTTTTAACCTTTTCCTGAAAAAGGACGCCTAGATTTAACTTCATTATCACCACCACAACTGTAACATAATCCTGACAGTATATTAACATATATAAACAAAGTATTATTTGCTAATAAAGACCATGCTACATAAAATGTAGACAGAATGATAGCTTAAAATAAAGGTATTAAGCTAACATGTCATGTACTAAGGCTAACCAGTTGCCATATTAGTCACTGTGGAACAAGAATAATAATGCCTTCAAACTATTTTCTCTTGTGAATTTTTTTCTCTTCCCATCTATATATACATTGCTGAGATAGACTTAAAATTATTTAGTTCCTTTGAAATAAGTTAACATTGAATGATGCTCCTCCCTAACAGAAAAGTTTGTAGATCATGGTTTGTGGTGTGTCATCACAGTTTTAGAGAGGATAAAATTGTCTCCAGCAACAGATAAGAATTTTTTTATTTCCTTGGTTTGGAATAGAATATGTATAATCTATATCTACATAAAACTGCATAATGGTAAACACAGTTATGCATGAATTCAAGCAATCAGCTTGGTAACTACAAAGAAACAAATTAAATGTGTTCAAATAACATGAATAAAAGATGAAGAATTAATAAAAGAATCATATTACCTTTTTAGCTTGGATTAAATCTTTTCAGCATATGATAGAAACACAAAATGGACAAGAATTTAATTGAAATATAATTGTCTATACAAATTCTGATATGATCTAAAATTTTGTAACTCTAATGCAAAATATTACTATACATGATCAAGTGTATAACATCTTATGAAAGATAAAATATATATTTTTATGAGTAGTGGTGACCTAGCAAGGGCATACCAGCTCTTTTGTCTCATATTGATTAAATCATCAATTAACAAAACAATTTGCACAGTGACTGTGAAACATTTCTTGTATAATTTAACAAATCTCTTACTGAGTTCTGAAGAAACTACATGACAGTGCATCCTCCTTTCTTTTTTTTTTTTCTTTTTTTTTTTTTTTAACCAATTGAAAAAAAGATTCCCATTTCACTATGTGAAGATCCCCATTGTGAGGATCCTTGTTTTGAAAGAGCTCTGTGTTCTTTTGTGGTGAATCTTTATTGCCCACTCCCTAAGAGCTTTCTTTGAAGACTTCCAAGAAATTTCTGAGGTTCTCTCAACTTGTAATTGTGCAAGTAATCTTATTCCTACAGGCTTACTATGACATAAATTAATAATTGTATCAGGTGGAGAAGTTCTATGTTGCCCTGAGATTTTAGCCATCTGATTGTTTGCATTTTTATTGTGGAGCTTTCTCACACATTGTAACATAAACAAGGTGATTGGTTTTGCATTCCTCTCTTAGGAGAGACAATTGACTTCTAGTTTGACCAGTGGGGTCGGAGAGGTGTCAACCTCATTCTCCAATCCCTGGTCATTGTCCAGGATCTGTATAAATCAAGGTCAAAAGTAAACTACCCATCTTTTTGCTTTGACAATTGACTGCTTGAAGTTGTTCTTTTTGTGTCCTCTAGAGACAGTTCTAATCCTTCTGATTGCATTTCTTGGACTGTGAGAATGACTACTTGAAAGCCTAAATTGAACGCAAAGTTATCCCTATTCATTCTTTCTGAGTTTAAGGGATACTTGTTTAAATAATCAAATTCTTTATTTCTTACTTTCTTCTTTTGGGTCACTAAAAAAGGGAGAAAAATCCTTAATTTCTCCTGCATATTTTCTTGTTGTTATCTTATTTTCAGAAGAAAACTGATTTCTATTATCTTATGGGTCTTGTGTGTTAACTGCTGGTTCCTTACATTATCTGGCTTGAATGTCATCTTTAATTTGCCACTTGAGTGCTGACTTAAAAGGTGATTTGAGTGGATTTAAGTTCCTACTAAGGATGAATGAATTTCAGAAGCACTCTGTTCTTGTTCCTTCCCTGATCCCCTTTATAATATTTTGCACAGTCCTTTCTGTAGTTCTTTCAAACCACTTCAGGTGAGAAACATACTCTGTGGATATGTTCTCTGTAGATAAGCAATAAATTTCCAATATTTTTTGTGTTCCTCTGGTTAAACAAACATTCTAATGAAATTAAATTTCTAGTAAGTTGGTTTTCTTTTAACAATCCGATCAATTCACATTAAAAAATCCACATGACAAAAATCTTCATGAACTATTCAATAATAGTTGACATGTTAGTGATCAAGTGCATAAAGTGAAAACAAAATATTTTTATTAAAAATTGGATTTTCTGCAAAGCACTTTCTCATAGATGTAGATAAAAGGGAATAACTATGGCTACAATTAAGGCTGGTTGACTTTGTTATTTGCAATTATGAGGAAGCCCTTAAGTTACAGTATACTGACAGTACTGAAAATATGTGATTTTTTTTTTTTTTTTTTTAATGTAGGAGTTTTTTTACATGCTTCACTAAAACAATTTTTTAGAGGAATTGAGAAAACTTATGAACAGAATGACAAGGCAGATTATTATTAATATTAGCAACACAGTAATCAGTTGGCCCTTTACTTTGTGAAATTATTGACCAAATTCACTGACAATACAGCACTGGAAAGGACTTCATAAAATCAGTGTTAAATCTCTGTTTTATTGTTTTATTATCACACTACATAGATCCACTAACATTTGAAAAATTATGTCACCATAAAACTAGAATAACAGGGAATGAATACCAGTTTTAACTGGTATTCCAGCATAACTTTTTTTTCCCCAAAAAAATATTTTCTGCAAAAACCTAAGTGTCTTTTCTTAGAGAAAAGAGAAGTATTTGTTGCCAGTGCATTTCATCTCAGTCAACTGAATTGATGTATTAGGCATCCATTAGGGGAGATAAAGAGTCTTTAATATGTGATCCCTCAGTATATACAAAAATAAATACAGATACAGATATTTTTAAGTTCCTTTCCATTCTTACACTGTCCCAAACTGTGGTTTTGTGATTGTATATAAAAACAACAAAGATCTAGAAAAGGCAGACACCTTTATAGATTCCTGCTGTCCAATTAATCACTTGTTAGTAGATCCAGGATACCACACAGGGTTCCTTCACTCTACAGGTTGGGAGGCAAAAAAGACAAGGAGGTACACTCACTTCAAACAAAAGAAGCTGCAGAGGCATTGACTCAGCCGGTCAACTGTTTCCTTTTGATATTGAGTTTACTCTCAGAGACATTAGCTGGATGAGTGGACATGACATTACCTATTACTGCTAAAATAACAAACAGGGAAAAAAATGTAGGAAATATTTCATATTTATCCTTTTGATTTTAGTAATATTTGGTATCGAGGGTATATTACGTTTAGATGGTAGTAAGAGCAATATTTTTCCAAATTGGTACATCTCAGAGAAACAAAATGAGAAAATCTAATTTCAGTTTTGATTGTATGATCAAACAGAAAACAATTATGGAACAGTGAATGCCTTTCTTTTAGTTTAATTATGGATGAAAAGAATGTGCACAGAATAGTTAACAATATAATATTCTCTAATCACTGTCCTGCTACTGAAAACTGGTATTGATTCATAAACTGCACTAAACTCTAAGTTAAATAAGTAATCCCATTAGTCAGCTTCTAGTTTTTACCAGATTCTGGCCAAACTGCAGATTTCAAAAATTTATGTTTGGAATTATTGCCCTAAACATTATTTAATTTTTAGAAATATAATGTGTTTTCATCAAAATGTCAGGCACTTTGGAAGCTGGAAGTAAAAGATCCAAGCAAGAGAGAATTCTAGAGTTTTGATTTTCCTGGTACTGTAATAGCTTTTCTTTGACTACTTTCTTACTGTTATAAGATATTAATGTACTATAAACTTCGACATTAGCTTTTGGTCTCTTGTGAGTAAAATCCGAATGTATCTTATTTTGCAAAGACAATCTTATTTGGTCATGTATATCTAGCTTTGAAAAGAAGATGGATCACAGCAAAAATAATCAACTATTTTATATGAGCTACTTTGTTTAACTTAGCCAATACAGTTGAAGTGCCAGTTCTTGAAGAAATCAATTTTTATTACCCTTATGATACATTTTAGAAAAACTGTCCCTATTTACAGTTCACTTATAAGTCCAAACTTCCACATTAAAAAAGCCTGTTTTAGGGATTGTGTGTTTGTTGGGATTTTACCTAGCCTTACATCAATCTTTAGAATGGCTCTCCAGGAGCTGTTACACAGTTGCAATATTTTATTAAAGCAACACCTTAAAATCCCGCACCTCCCCAGTCAACTCTGATCTTTGCTACCTTCTCCTGCCCTCTTCTCCTCTCCTTTGCAGCCTTTCTGCTGCCTCTTTTAGAAATTCAGGCCTGAGAAAAAGCTAGAGTTTAATTTCAGGTAGATATGATTGCAAGTCCTGAGAAGCAAAAGGACAGCTGTGGGGTATATGATGTAAAACACATACTAGTCATGTCCTGTAAGAAGTAAAGCTAATGTTTCAGGTATTACTACACTAAATTCTCAGCGTGCTTGTTAAAACAAGTCAGAGGAAAATGTAAGATTATCCTGAAAATTGTGTGATTGCTACTACAGCCAATTGTTGTAGTGTGTTAATTTGGTTTATATTGTATTTCATTTTTATATTGGGTTTTGTAATGTTTCTTCTGTTCCCTTGGAAAATGTATTACAAGGTTCATCCCTGTTCAGCCGTGTCCATCCTCCCACACTGGAATGGAACCCAACTCTGTTCTACTCCCACCTTGTCCCTGATTGGGTAGTAGCTTGTACCTGCCTCTAGCCCCTTCCCCCTGGGTAAAAGTCCTGGGAGGAAGCAGCGGGGGATCCCTCTTTGGCACTGGGACAGGGACGGGGACCGGACTGGGCTCCAGACTCAAAAGGAGCCGGACACCTGAATAAAGCCATGATCCCCCCCCAGACAAGGAGGAGATTCTTTCCTTTTGCCATCAATGAACACCTGCTCTCTCTAAACAATGTTTTCCTCTGGGTAGCTTTAAGGCCCTGTTATGAAGACTCCTTCTGAAGTGGTTTCTCTCTCAAGCTAGCTGAAATGGAGCACGGGCTCTGAGGCAGAGAGAGAGCTGCTTCAGCCAATGCTGGTACAATAGATACTTTTTTTTTTTTTTTTTTCATTCTTGGGCAGGTTTCTGCAGGTTTTGTTGTTGTTGTTATTCAACACTGTAGAAGGAACAAAGGCATGTATGAATTTAGGCTTATATAACACCATTTTAGGTCTTAGAATTAAATGTATTGATGAATGAAGATACTTCAAAATATTGCTAACAAATTTTATTCAGACCTTTTGAAGTCCATTGAAGTCCATTCATCTTCAGGCCCAACAATCTGCTGGAGCTTTCAGTAACAGAAACACATGTACCATTCAAACCCTGAGTTTTCAGTAATAAACTCTATAAAATATATTTTAAGAACTTTCAGATTTTTTTTTTTTTTAAGCTACAAAAAATACAGATCATCCCTTGGCACAAATTAGGCTTAGTCATGAAGCAGGAAATAAAATATCAGGCATTTGTAAAGGAATGTAGCGGAAGCAAAGGATGAATCAACACTTGATCAAATCATTCTGACTACAAATAACAAACAAGATATATCTGTTTGTTTTAAGATAGAATACACTTCTTTTAATGGGAGTGGAACAAAATATGAACTCCATTTCTGGTTGCAGATTTAGTGTCATGTAAATACTCCCACCTGGCAGATTTCCTAAGAATGTAATTTAAAAGTTACCATTTTTTAGCAATGTTAGGCAATCCTTGATTTTATTATTTGTTAAAATTATTTTATAATTTATAAAAAAATTTTTAGTAATTACCTATATCTATTTATTTATTTACCATACCTTATTTACATTGAATTTTTTTTTTAATTATCTTTAGTATAATTCAATTCAATTAATATTTCAAAAATTATTTGGAAAACAATTTTTCCTCTGCATTGGGATCACTTGTTTTCAGAATCTGGCCCGAGGTCTACACAGTCCAGCTGAAAAATTTCAGTCCAAAAATATAAAAATTTCAGTTTTAGAAAGCATTTTAGATTTAAATTTAAATGGCAATTTTGTCTTCAATCTTTAATAATTTCTTTAGATAGAGGAAAAGGAAAGGAATACTTTTATAATAGATTATAACCATTATTGAGAAAGTCCAGATGGAGAAAGGAAGATGTTTTGCTGCTACTGATTTTTAAATCAGCTCAGTAGTTAGGGATGTCTTGTTCAACTAAAAAAGAACTCTGAAATCAAGACCTACAGACAGTCAACTCTGCAAGAGCATCATGTCAAGGCTAAAGGAACCTGGCATCAGAGCAAAAGGAACCTGGCATCAGAGCAATGCTGCCTTTTAATTATCAATTACACAGACCTATCCTACCACATGGAACACACATAGACATATCATCTTCTCAAAGCTTAATCAGTAGCCTATTAAATATCTGAAAAATAGAACTTTCCATCTCCAAGTCTGAGTGGAACCTGTGGTTAATCTCTATGTGTGTACTTTTGAAGTAGCAGAAATTAAGCTATTCATTATTTTTAAGTTTTTCCAGTTTTGTTGACTAAATCATATACCACATCTGACACAAATTCCAAAACTACTTCTTCTTGCCTATGGAGTTTCATTTTAAACAGATAAATGTTTTGCAAAAGTCTCTCAAAATCAAATGCTCTTTGACATGAACTACCTGCAGACTCAAAGTTAGGAATCATGCTCAGGAAACATTAAAACAGCATTGGTACGATATTATACCTACATCACATGAAGACAGAAGGGCCAACACAGTTGTTGTTAAAATAATCAGCGGCACAGAGAAGGATATATTTTCCTCCATTTCTTCCAAAACAAGTAATAGGTCTTCCCATATGAAAGAAGTCAGGTTAGAACAAAGGAGTGCAGAAGGCTCTCCTCAAAATATATGGTAGAGCTAAGGAACTCCTTGCAGGAGTAAGATGCAAAATTTGACAACAGCACAAAGGGTGACTAGATAATCTGTTAAAAATAAGACAGTTTGTAGAATCTCTATGTGTAGCTAGAATGATTTGGCTATATAAGAGTACTGGCAAAAGAAATTTTCATCTTGTTTCACTACACTGTGTTAGGCATCACTTCGTTTGTTATCAGAAACAGGTTAGATGGACCATTACAGTTATGCATTGTGTTTACCAATAAATTTTTAGCAATTTTATTGAACCCAAAATATCACCATCTTGGAGAATTCTCACCTATCTAAATGGCCTCCAGGAACTGTCTAAATAGAGACCCATCTAAATAGTAAACCTAAAGATCCACAGTAGATCAGTCTATCTCTGAAAAATGACAGGTTTTTCTTCTCTCCATCTAAAGTTCTTTTCACCTTAAAGATGTTTTAATACAACAGATTAGTCAGTCCATAGCTTTACTTTGTTTAGGTCTCAGATGAATAAAACAAATACAGAGCTTAATAGAAGGGGAGGAAAAAAATCTTTTCTAATTGTCAGATCTGAGATCATTCTCTACTAATCATCATATCATCAGCACTGAGAAGAGCTACATTTTCAGGTTCTAGGCAGTGCATCTTCATAACCTTTGTCTTCTCCAGTTTCACTGTTCCCAGCTTCACTGGATCAGATTCTGAGATCTTGCTAACAATGACCTGGAGAATGAAATGTTATAAAGCAAATGTTAATCTGGTTTGCAGATGACATGAAATGAAGCCTTCTTTGCCCAGGCTGAAGTCATAATCAGCCCAAATTTTACTGTGTTTTGAAGATCATTCTCTTATTCCTTCAGTCCCATTGCACCTTGAAGTTGGATAAAAAAAGAAAGAAAAAGAAAAAGAAAAAGAAAAAGAAAAAGAAAAAGAAAAAGAAAAAAAAAGAAAAAGAAAAAGAAAAAGAAAAAGAAAAAGAAAAAGAAAAAGAAAAAGAAAAAGAAAAAGAAAAAGAAAAAGAAAAAGAAAAAGAAAAAGAAAAAGAAAAAGAAAAAAGAAAAAGAAAAAGAAAAAGAAAAAGAAAAGAAAA